>NW_027014815.1:0-12713 GCF_036934945.1 Oncorhynchus masou masou | reverse complement strand
CATAGTAGTTATACATAGTCAATACATAGTAGTGCACTAGTTTTGACCTGGGTCAATACATAGTAGTGCACTTTTCATAGGGAGACATTTTGGGACACGCTCTTGATAATGTTTGTGTGTGTCAACCAAATGTTTTATATCCCTTTGTGCTACAGCGGAGGGGGAATGCCACAGAGATGGAGAAAGCCCTGGCCAAGCCCTGTGACCCAGAGGCCTACGAGAAGAAGATCAAGCTTCTAGAGAAGCAGAGGAAAGATGTGAGTCCCTCTCAACGTTACATCAGGTGTTCTCTTGCCACGTAAAAAAAGTTTTTGTTATAAAAGTGTATGTCCCAAATGACACCCTATTCCCTTCTTTTTTTTTTTAACATAGTAGTGCACTAGTTTTGACCCGGGTCAATACATAGTAGTGCACTAGTTTTGACCTGGGTCAATACATAGTATTGCACTAGTTTTGACCCGGGTCAGTACATAGTAGTGCACTAGTTTTGACCCGGGTCAATACATAGTAGTGCACTAGTTTTGACCTGGGTCAATACATAGTATTGCACTAGTTTTGACCCGGGTCAATACATAGTAGTGCACTTTTCATAGGGAGACATTTTGGGACACGCTCTTGATAAGGTGTTCGTGTTCCCGCTTGAGAGAGTCTGTGAACAAAATGTGTACATGACGTATTGGTTTTAGTCATATTTCTGTTGTGATGATGATGATGATGATGATAACAGGTACTGGATGTTAACAAGCAATGGGATGCCCAGTGAACTCGATGAAGTCACAGTTTGAACAGAAGGTATGTTCTAGCCTCTCACACACACACACACACACACACACACTGTGTTCATATAGTAACCTGTGTGTGTTGATGGAGAAGATGTAGTGGTGTGTATTTGATGACACCCAGGCTCTGTGTGTGTGTGTGTGTGTGTGTGTGTGTCAACCACATATTCTTGTGACACATCAGAAACCCCTCACCTCTCTGGTACTCACTGTTCCTGCTGTGGTCCACACACCCACACACTGAGACGCACACCCCACACACTGAGACGCGCTCACACACACTGAGACGCACACACCTACACGCCCACACACACTTCCACGGCTCTGAGCTTTGGAGCTAACCCTAAACTGCTCCACATCATTCTTCTGAGTCTGAATATGATTCTGATCATATGTCTCGTTGAAAAGACATACTCCCTGTATTTAAGAGTTTGAACCCCCCATCAGATCACAGACCTGCGTCAGGCTAGCAGACTCCCAGAAGGCCGTGCAGGACTTAGAGGCGGAGCGAGAACAGAGGCAGCGGGACCACGATAAGAAGCTGCTGCTCGCCAAGTCCAAGATTGAGAACGTACAGGTGAGAACAGACAGAAACCTAGTACAGACCCAACCGTGTCCTCAAGACGTGTACAAACCCAACAACGTACACAACATTTTTTGTGTGTGTGTGTGTGTGTCCGGTCTTCACTGCTGGGAACACGTGCATGTCAGTGGGGAGGAGAACCACTTCAGCCACGGTCCAATGAGTATTTCTCACCAGTCTGTTGTGACACAATGGACTCAAAAATAGCTCATTTGAAGCCAAGGAAATCAAATATGTATGTAGACATAACATGCACAGATTAAAGCTACTCCAGGAAGTGACGCGGGCTAGCTCAGTGCTGCCCCTCTCATTGAGTATCTCAAGTTGAAGGCCAACCGGGTACTGCAGGCTGCCAGGAGCAACTGAATTATCCTAATAACTTCTTCTGTGTGCAAATTTTTCTGATGTAATGTTACATTTTGTCACATACCGCCGAATACAACAGGTGTAGACTGAACCGTGAAATGCTTAGTTATGAGTCTTTTCCCAACAATGCAGAGTACTAATATATACACCCACACACATTTAAGTACATTACATTTAAGTCATTTGGCAGACGGTCTTATCCAGAGCGACTTACAAATTGGTGAATTCACCTTATGACATCCAGTGGAACAGCCACTTTACAATAGTGCATCTAAATCATTTGAAACTCCCCATCCCGGGTTCCGGGATCGTGACTAAAGCCTCAGGCTCATTAGCATAACGCAACGTTAACAATTTCTGAAAATCGCAAATAAAATTAAAATAATGCGTTTGCTCTCAAGCTTAGCCTTTTCTTAACAACACTGTCATCTCAGATTTTCAAAATATGCTTTTGAACCATAGAAATGGACTAATTTGTGTAAGAGTATGCAAAGCTAGCATAGCATTTGTGTAGCATGTAGCACGCAACATTTTCCACAAAAGCCAGATAACCAAATAAATAAAATCATTTACCTTTGAAGAGCTTCTGATGTTTTCACGAGGAGGCTCTCAGTCACATACCAAATGCGCAGTGTTTCCTGAAAGCGTCTGTGTAGGAGAAATCGTTCCGCTTTCTACATTGCGCCTGGCTACTGAAACGAACCGAAATGCAGTCACCTACAACGTAAAACTTTTTCCGGATTAACTACATAATATCGACCGAAACATGGCAAACGTTGTTTGGAATCAGTCCTCAAGGTGTTTTTTCACATATCTCTTCATTGACATGCAGTTCGTGGAAGCTTGCTTTCCTCTCTGTATTCCTTGGAAAAATACTGGCAGGTGACTTTGCGCACCAATTTGGCGCAGGACACCGGGCGGACACGTGGTAAATGTGGTATCTTATGGTCAATCTTCCAATGATCTGCCTACAAATACGTCACAATGCTGCAGACACCTTGGGGAAACGACAGAGAGGTTGATTCATTCCTCTTGCGTTCACAGCCATATAAGGAGATCATGACAAACAGAGCCTCAAAAATCCTTGTCATTTCCTGGATGCCATCTCATCTTGGTTTTGCCTGAAGCTCACGTTAAAGGGCACGCACAGAGAAGATCTTTGTATTTCTGGACACGTCAGAGTGTTTTCTTTCGAACAGTAGCAATTATATGCATAGTCGAGCATCTTTTTGTGACAAAATATCTTGTTTAAAACGGGAACGTTTTTCATCCAAAAATGAAATTGCGCCCCTAGAGTTCCAAGAAGTTAAGGGGAGGGGGGGGTGAGAAGGATTACTTTATCCTATCCTAGGTATTCCTTAAAGAGGTGGGGTTTCAGGTGTCTCCGGAAGGTGGTGATTGACTCCAGTACTGAGTCAATATGCAGGGATACCAGGTTAAGATAATTGATGTAATATTCGCATGTACAGAGCCTTCGGAGTAGTCTCCGGGGCCTTCGGAGTAGTCTCCGGGGCCTTCGGAGTAGTCTCCGGGGCCTTCGGAGTAGTCTCCGGGGCCTTCGGAGTAGTTTCCGGGGCCTTCGGAGTAGTTTCCGGGGCCTTCGGAGTAGTTTCCGGGGCCTTCGGAGTAGTTTCCGGGGCCTTCGGAGTAGTTTCCGGGGCCTTCGGAGTAGTTTCTGGGGCCTTCGGAGTAGTCTCCGGGGCCTTCAGGGTAGTCTCCGGGGCCTTCAGGGTAGTCTCCAGGGCCTTCAAGGTAGTTTCTGGAGCCTTCGGAGTAGTTTCTGGGGCCTTCAGGGTAGTTTCTGGGGCCTTCAGGGTAGTCTCCGGGGCCTTCAGGGTAGTTTCTGGGGCCTTCAGGGTAGTCATACCCCTTGACTTATTACACATTTTGTTGGATTCAAAATTGATAAAATAATCTCACCCATCTATCAGTTAGGATCACCTCCTTTTTTATTTTAAGAATGTGAAATGTCAGAATAATAGTATGATTTATTTAAGATTTTATTTCTTTCATCACATTCCCAGTGGGTCAGAGGTTTTACATACACTCAATTAGTATTTTGTAGCAGTGCCTTTAAATTGTTTAACTTGGTCAAATGTTTTGAGTAGCCTTCCACAAGCTTCCCACAGTAATTTGGGTGAATTTTGGCCCATTCCTCCTGATAGAGCTGGTGTAACTGAGTCAGGTTTGTAAGCCTCCTTGCTCGCACACGCTTTTTCAGTTCTGCCCACAAATTATCTATAGGATTGAGGTCAGGGCTTTGTGATGGCCACTCCAATACCTTGACTTTGTTGTCCTTCAGCCATTTTGCCACAAATTTAGAAGTATGCTTGGGGTCATTGTCCATTCGGAAGATTCATTGCGACCAAGCTTTAACTTCCTGACTGATGTCTTGAAATGTTGCTTCAATATATCCACAATTTTTCTGCCTCATACTGCCATCTATTTTGTGAAGTGCACCAGTCCCTCCTGCAGCAAAGCACCCCCACAACATGATGCTGCCACCCTCATGCTTCACGGTTGGGATTGTGTTTTTTGGCTTGCAAGCCTCCTCCTTTTTGCTCCAAACATAACAATGGTCATTATGGCCAAACAGTTCTATTTTTGTTTCATCAGACCAGAGGACATTTCTCCAAAAAGTACAATCTTTGTCCCCATTTGCAGTTGCAAACCGTAGTCTGGCTTTTTTATGGTGGTTTTGGAGCAGTGGCTTCTTCCTTGCTGAGTGGCCTTTCAGGTTATGTCGATATAGGACTCGTTTTACTGTGGATATATATACTTTGTACTTGTTTCCTCCAGAATCTTCACAAGGTCCTTTTGCTGTTGTTCTGGGATTGATTTGCACTTTTCGCACCAAAGTACTTTCATCTCTAGGAGACAACGCGTCTCCTTCCTGAGAGGTATGACGGCTGCATGGTCCCATGGTGTTTATACTTGCGTACTATTGTTTGTACAGATCAACGTGGTACCTTCAGGTGTTTTGAAATTGCTCCCAACGATGAACCAGACTTGTGGAGGTCTACAAAAAATTCAGAGGTCTTGGCTGATTTCTTTTGATTTTCCTATGATGTCAAGCAAAGATGTACTGAGTTGGAAGGTAGGCCTTGAAATACATCCACAGGTACATCTCCAATTGACTCAAATGATGTCAATTAGCCTATCAGAAGCTTCTAAAGCCATGACATTATTTTCTGGAAATTTCCAAGCTGTTTAAAGGCACTGTCAACTTAGTGTGTGTAAACCTCTGACCCACTGGAATTGTGATACAGTGAAATAATCTGTCTGTAAACAATTGTTGGAAAAATTACTTGTCATGCACAAAGTAGATGTCCTAACTGACTTGCCAAAACTATAGTTTGTTAACAAGAAATGTGTGGAGTGGTTGAAAAACAAGTTTTAATGACTCCAACCTAAGTGGATGTAAACTTACGACTTCAACTGCATCTAATTTACACAAGTAGTCACACCCCTGAGTCAATACTTTGTAGAAGCATCTTTGATTACAGATTTTTGAGTCTTTCTGGGTAAGTCTCTAAGAGCTTTCCACACCTGGATTGTGCAACATTTGCCCATTTTTAAAAATGTATATTTTTTTAAATTATTTTATAAATTCATCAAGCTCGGTCAAATTGGTTGTTGATCATTGCTAGACAACCATTTTCAGGTCTTGCCATCGATTTAAGTCAAAACTGTAACACAACCATTCAGGAACATTCACTGCCTTCTTGGTAAACAACTCCTATTTGACCTTCTTTATTTAACCAGGCAAGTCAGTTAAGAACAAATTCTTATTTTCAATGACGGCCTAGGAACAGTGGGTTAACTGCCTGTTCAGGGGCAAGAACGACAGATTTGTACCTTGTCAGCTCGGGATTCGAACTTGCAACCTTTCGATTACTAGTCCAACGCTCTAACCACTAGGCTACCCTGTCGCCTTGTGTTTTACTTTATTGTCCTGCTGAAAGGTGACTTTATCTCCCAGTGTCTGGTGGAAAGCAGACTGAACCAGGTTTTCCTCTAGGATTTTGACTGTGCTTTGCTCCATTCCATTTCTTTTTTTTTTTATCCTGGAAAAACTCCCCAGTCCTTTTGATTACAAGCATACCCATAACATTATGCAGCCACCACTATGCTTATAAATACGGGGAGTGGTACTCAGTAATATGTTTGAGGCAAAGCAAATACAACACTTTGTATTCAGGACAAAAAGTTCATTTATTTTCCACATCTTTTGCAGTTTCACTTTAGTGCCTTGTTGCAAACAGGATGCGCGTTTTGGAATATGTTTATTCTGTACAGGCTTCCTTCTTTTCACTCTGTCAATTAGGTTAGTATTGTAGAGTAACTAATAATGTTGTTGATCCATACTCAGGTTTCTGACCATTAAACTCTGTGACTGTTTTAAAGTCCCCATTGACCAGTGACAGAACATCTAAATGTAATCCATTTTCAATTCAGGCAGTAGAACTGTTCAGGCAGTAACACTGGGGCGGCAGCGTAGCCTAGTGGTTAGAGCGTTGGACTAGTATTTCTTTAAATAAATTTAAAAAAACACAACATGTAGAATAAGTCAATGGGTGTGAATACCTTCTGAAGGGAATGTAGGTAAGGGTAAAAGTGACGAGGTAATCAGGATAGATATTAAGTGTGTGTGTGTGTGTGTGTGTGTTGGAACTGTCAGTGTAGTATGTGTGAGTGGAGTCCAGTGCAAGGGTCAATGTAAATAATAAAGGGGCTCAATGCAAATAGTCTGGGTAGCCATTTTGATGAGCTGTTCAGCAGTCTGGCGGCTTGGGGGGTAGAAGCTGTTCAGCAGTCTGGTGGCTTGGGGGGTAGAATCTTTTTTGCGAAAACATGCCAGGTTGACTGATATAGTGTTGGTCATTGTTAGGTCACCATCAGATGAACTTTAACCTGACAGTCTCTGACATGTGGAACATTACATTACTCACATCCTTCAGTTTAAACTGTGAATGAACTCTGAACCGGTGGAGTCGAAGCAGGTTGTGGTAATGTTGTGTGAATGTTTTCAGGGGGAGAAGGAGTGTCTGAACTCTGAGACCACAGAGTTGAAGCAGAAGGTTCGTTACCTGCAGGATCAGCTGCTGCCCCTCAGTAAACAGAGAGAGTACCAGGAGAAGGAGATACAACGCCTCAACAGGGTCTCTATCGTGTGTGTGTGTGTGTGTACTGTGTGTGTGTACTGTGTGTGTGTACTGTGTGTGTGTGTGTGTACTGTGTTCTAATTTACTGTCTCCCTCTGCCACCCTTCAGGCTTTAGAAAAGGCCCTGAACCTGCATCCTCCCCCGTCCTCCCAGCAGCCACCGGGCCAGGGCACCAGTGGTAACCATGACGACATGCCTAGTAACTTGAGGCGGGAGCTTCTCACTCAGATAACGGTGTTAAAGGAACAGGTCAGTTGGACACACTTAGTACCCGAGGTAATCCTCCTCCCTCACCAATTTAGTACCCGAGGTAATCCTCCTCCCTCACCAACTTAGTACCCGAGGTAATCCTCCTCCCTCACCAACTTAGCACCCGAGGTAATCCTCCTCCCTCACCAACTTAGCACCCGAGGTAATCCTCCTCCCTCACCAATTTAGTACCCGAGGAGGTAATCCTCCTCCCTCACCAATTTAGTACCCGAGGTGGTAATCCTCCTCCCTCACCAACTTAGTACCCGAGGTAATCCTCCTCCCTCACCAACTTAGTACCCGAGGTGGTAATCCTCCTCCCTCACCAACTTAGTACCCCGGTGGTAATCCTCCTCCCTCACCAACTTAGTACCCGAGGTGGTAATCCTCCTCCCTCACCAACTTAGTACCCGAGGTGGTAATCCTCCTCCCTCACCAACTTAGTACCCGAGGTGGTAATCCTCCTCCCTCACCAACTTAGTACCCGAGGTGGTAATCCTCCTCCCTCACCAACTTAGTACCCGAGGTGGTAATCCTCCTCCTCCCTCACCAACTTAGTACCCGAGGTGGTAATCCTCCTCCTCCCTCACCAACATAGTACCCGAGGTGGTAATCCTCCTCCTCCCTCACCAACATAGTACCCGAGGTGGTAATCCTCCTCCTCCCTCACCAACATAGTACCCGAGGTGGTAATCCTCCTCCCTCACCAACTTAGTACCCGAGGTAATCCTCCTCCCTCACCAACTTAGTACCCGAGGTGGTAATCCTCCTCCTCCCTCACCAACTTAGTACCCGAGGTGGTAATCCTCCTCCTCCCTCACCAACTTAGTACCCGAGGTGGTAATCCTCCTCCTCCCTCACCAACTTAGTACCCGAGGTGGTAATCCTCCTCCTCCCTCACCAACTTAGTACCCGAGGTGGTAATCCTCCTCCTCCCTCACCAACTTAGTACCCGAGGTGGTAATCCTCCTCCTCCCTCACCAACTTAGTACCCGAGGTAATCCTCCTCCCTCACCAACTTAGTACCCGAGGTAATCCTCCTCCCTCACCAATTTAGTACCCGAGGTAATCCTCCTTCCTCACCAACTTAGTACCCGAGGTAATCCTCCTTCCTCCTCCCTCACCAACTTAGTACCCGAGGTAATCCTCCTTCCTCCTCCCTCACCAACTTAGTACCCGAGGTAATCCTCCTCCCTCACCAACTTAGCACCCGAGGTAATCCTCCTCCCTCACCAACTTAGCACCCGAGGTAATCCTCCTCCCTCACCAATTTAGCACCCGAGGTAATCCTCCTCCCTCACCAATTTAGTACCCGAGGTGGTAATCCTCCTCCCTCACCAACTTAGTACCCGAGGTGGTAATCCTCCTCCCTCACCAACTTAGTACCCGAGGTGGTAATCCTCCTCCCTCACCAACTTAGTACCCGGGTGGTAATCCTCCTCCCTCACCAACTTAGTACCCGAGGTGGTAATCCTCCTCCCTCACCAACTTAGTACCCGAGGTGGTAATCCTCCTCCCTCACCAACTTAGTACCCGAGGTGGTAATCCTCCTCCCTCACCAACTTAGTACCCGAGGTGGTAATCCTCCTCCCTCACCAACTTAGTACCCGAGGTGGTAATCCTCCTCCCTCACCAACTTAGTACCCGAGGTGGTAATCCTCCTCCCTCACCAACTTAGTACCCGAGGTGGTAATCCTCCTCCCTCACCAACTTAGTACCCGAGGTGGTAATCCTCCTCCTCCTCACCAACTTAGTACCCGAGGTGGTAATCCTCCTCCTCCCTCACCAACATAGTACCCGAGGTGGTAATCCTCCTCCTCCCTCACCAACATAGTACCCGAGGTGGTAATCCTCCTCCTCCCTCACCAACATAGTACCCGAGGTGGTAATCCTCCTCCCTCACCAACTTAGTACCCGAGGTGGTAATCCTCCTCCCTCACCAACTTAGTACCCGAGGTGGTAATCCTCCTCCCTCACCAACTTAGTACCCGAGGTGGTAATCCTCCTCCCTCACCAACTTAGTACCCGAGGTGGTAATCCTCCTCCCTCACCAATTTAGTACCCGAGGTAATCCTCCTTCCTCACCAATTTAGTACCCGAGGTAATCCTCCTTCCTCCTCCCTCACCAACTTAGTACCCGAGGTTATCCTCCTTCCTCCTCCCTCACCAACTTAGTACCCGAGGTAATCCTCCTTCATCCTCCCTCACCAACTTAGTACCCGAGGTAATCCTCCTCCCTCACCAACTTAGTACCCGAGGTAATCCTCCTCCCTCACCAACTTAGTACCCGAGGTAATCCTCCTCCCTCACCAATTTAGTACCCGAGGTAATCCTCCTCCCTCACCAATTTAGTACCCGAGGTAATCCTCCTTCCTCCTCCCTCACCAACTTAGTACCCGAGGTAATCCTCCTCCCTCACCAACTTAGTACCCGAGGTAATCCTCCTCCCTCACCAATTTAGTACCCGAGGTAATCCTCCTTCCTCCTCCCTCACCAACTTAGTACCCGAGGTAATCCTCCTCCCTCACCAACTTAGTACCAGTAATCCTCCTCCCTCACCAATTTAGTACCCGAGGTAATCCTCCTCCCTCACCAATTTAGTACCAGGTAATCCTCCTTCCTCCTCCCCTCACCAACTTAGTACCGAGGTAATCCTCCTCCCTCACCAACTTAGTACCCGAGGTAATCCTCCTCCCTCACCAATTTAGTACCCGAGGTAATCCTCCTTCCTCACCAACTTAGTACCCGAGGTAATCCTCCTCCCTCACCAACTTAGTACCCGAGGTAATCCTCCTCCCTCACCAACTTAGTACCCGAGGTAATCCTCCTCCTCACCAATTTAGTACCCGAGGTAATCCTCCTTCCTCACCAACTTAGTACCCGAGGTAATCCTCCTCCCTCACCAACTTAGTACCCGAGGTAATCCTCCTCCCTCACCAACTTAGTACCCGAGGTAATCCTCCTCCCTCACCAACTTAGTACCGGTAATCCTCCTCCCTCACCAATTTAGTACCCGAGGTAATCCTCCTTCCTCCTCCCTCACAACTTAGTACCCAGGTAATCCTCCTCCTCACCAACTTAGTGCCCGAAGTAATCCTCCTCCTCACCAATTTAGTACCCGAGGTAATCCTCCCCTCACCAATTTAGTACCCGAGGTAATCCTCCTTCCTCCTCCTCACCAACTTAGTACCCGAGGTAATCCTCCTCCCTCACCAATTTAGTACCTGAGGTAATCCTCCTCCCTCACCAACTTAGTACCCAGTGTAATCCTCCTTCCTCACCAACTTAGTACCCGAGTTAATCCTCCTCCCTCACCAACTTAGTACCCGAGGTAATCCTCCTCCCTCACCAACTTAGTACCCGAGGTAATCCTCCTTCCTCCTCCCTCACCAACTTAGTACCCGAGGTAATCTTCCTCCCTCACCAACTTAGTACCCGAGGTAATCCTCCTCCCTCACCAACTTAGTACCCGAAGTAATCCTCCTCCCTCACCAATTTAGTACCCTAGGTAATCCTCCTCCCTCACCAATTTAGTACCCGAGGTAATCCTCCTTCCTCCTCCCTCACCAACTTAGTACCCGAGGTAATCCTCCTCCCTCACCAACTTAGTACCTGAGGTAATCCTCCTCCCTCACCACTTAGTACCCGAGGTAATCCTCCTCCCTCACCAACTTAGTACCCGAGGTAATCCTCCTCCCTCACCAACTTAGTACCCGAGGTAATCCTCCTTCCTCCTCCCTCATCAACTTAGTACCCAAGGTAATCTTCCTCCCTCACCAACTTAGTACCCGAGGTAATCCTCCTCCCTCACCAACTTAGTACCCGAAGTAATCCTCCTCCCTCACCAATTTAGTACCCTAGGTAATCCTCCTCCTCACCAATTTAGTACCCGAGGTAATCCTCCTTCCTCCTCCCTCACCAACTTAGTACCCGAGGTAATCCTCCCCCTCCCTCACCAACTTAGTACCTGAGGTAATCCTCCTCCCTCACCACTAGTACCGAGAAATCCTCCTCCTCACCAACTTAGTACCCAGGGTAATCCTCCTTCCTCCTCCCTCACCAACTTAGTACCCGAGGTAATCCTCCTTCCTCCTCCCTCACCAACTTAGTACCCGAAGGTAATCCTCCTCACCAATTTAGTACCAGCAATCCTCCTCCCTCTGCACTTAGCACCCGGGTAATCCTCCTCCTCACCAACTTAGTACCCGAGGTAATCCTCCTCCCTCACCAACTAGTACCCGAGGTAATCCTCCTTCCTCCTCCTCACCAACTTAGTACCCAAGGTAATCCTTCCTCCTCACCAACTTAGTACCCGAGGTAATCCTCCTCCTCACCAACTTAGTACCCGAGTAATCCTCCTCCCTCACCAATTTAGTACCCTAGGTAATCCTCTCCTCACACAATTTAGTACCCGAGGTAATCCTCCTCCTTCCTCCTCCTCACCAACTTAGTACCCGAGGTAATCCTCCTCCCTCACACAACTTAGTACCTGAGGTAATCCTCCTCCCTCACTCACTTAGTACCCGAGGTAATCCTCCTCCTCACCAACTCTAGTACCCGGAAATCCTCCTTCCTCCTCCCCTCCCAACTTAGTACCCGAGGTAACTCTCCTTCCTCCTCCTCACCAACTTAGTACCCGAGGTAATCCTCCCTCACCCAATTTAGTACCCAAAATCTCCTCCCTCACCAACAGAAATGCAGGGTAATCCTCCTCCCCCTCACCAATGGTAGTACCAGGAGTAATCCTCCTCCCTCCTCCCTCACCAATTTAGTACCCGAGGTAACTCTCCTCCTCACCAATTTAGTACCCGAGGTAATCCTCCTCCCTCATAACTTAGTACCGAGGTAATCCTCCTCCCTCACCAATTTAGTACCCGAGGTAATCCTCCTTCCTCCTCCTCACCAACTTAGTACCCGAGGTAATCCTCCTTCCTCCTCCCTCACCAATTTGGTACCAGGTAATCCTCCTCCTCACCAACTTAGTGCCGAGGTAATCCTCCTTCCTCCCCTCACTAATTTAGTACCCGAGGTAATCCTCCTCCTCACTCAATTTAGTACCCGAGGTAATCCTCCTTCCTCCCTCACCAACTTAGTACCAGGGTAAATCCTCCTCCCCTCACCAACTTAGGCCGCCAGGTAATCCTCCTCCCATTGCTGTCTGCTCTCAGGTGAAGATCTTTGAGGAGGACTTTAGGAAAGAGAGGAGCCACAGGAACGAATGAACGAGGGAAAAGGAGGACTTGAGGAGACAGGTGGAGAGGCTGCAGGGTCAGGGTGACCAACCTCTACCAATCCAGGGTTAGGAGCTGCTTCTTATCTACTTTCCTAAATGGCACCCCATTTTTCTATGTAGTGCACATACCTGTGGGCCCTGGTCAATAGTGCACTGTATAGGGAATAGGGAGGCCTCTTCTGGGACGCAGACTGTTTCACAGCACTTTGCATTGACTAGGAAGGTTCTCATCTCCCCCACCTCCCGTGTGGGGTTTCCTGATGTGTGTTCATCCATTTGTTTCATTGGTTTGTTCCTCTGACATCTTGTCCAGGCCCAGAGGGAGAGATGCAAGCTG
>NW_027014814.1:0-12714 GCF_036934945.1 Oncorhynchus masou masou | reverse complement strand
CACACTGAGATGGAACAGAGCAAATAGGCAATTCAATGGCATAGCATTAGCCGGTGATAACTTGTGGAAAAGACATACTGGAATGGGGTTTTAACCAATCAGCATCCAGGATTAGACCCACCCGTTGTGTAATTGCATCTGTCATAAACTAGGCTATTCATTTCTATGCCATTGTAGGCTACTGTAGCCTACCATTTCATACAATAATTATTTTGAAATTATGGTATTGCTGGAGCAGTTGTGTAAAGTACTTTTGTAAAAATACTACATAAGTGATTTTATTATATTTTGGACAACTTTTGCTTTTACTTCACTACATTCCAAAAGACAATAATGTACTTTTTACTCCATACATTTTCCCTGACACTCGTAGCAGGACAGGAACATGGTCCAATTCACGCACTTATCAGGAGAACATCCCTGCTCATCCCTACCGTCTCTGATCTGACGGACTGGCTAAACACACATGGTTCATTTGTAAAGGATGTCTGAGTGTTGGAATCTGCCCCCGGCTGTCCATAAATAACAATACAAAAAATGTCCTTATGTTTAATATATGGAATTTGAAATTATTTATACTTTTAATTTAGATACTTTTAGGAATTGCATATACTTTTGATACTTAAGTATATTTAAAACCAAATACTTTTAGACATTTACTGGAGTAGTATTTTACTGAATAACCATTTCTTTTTCTTGAGTAATTTTCTCGTAATATGGACTCTTCTGATCTACATTGAGTTTGTTTTATAGATGAGTACTGAATTGCATGGCCTCTAAATGCACATTTAAAAGTGTCCCATACAGTAAGGAATCCGCTGTACCTCTTATGTCTGAAAAAGTCTGTTATAAATTCCTCTGTCCCAGTTCTAAAAGATTTATCATCTACAAGAATTTGATTAATTTTCCAATATCCTAAGAGTAATATATATATATATGCCAGTTCTGTAATGATCTGACCGCATTCTGTCCCCTATCAACACTTTTTTTATCTTTTGGTGCCAGAGAGAATGGCATAAGAAAGTAGTCAAGACGACTAGCTTGATTAAGCTTCCACCATGTATATCTCACTAAGTCAGGGAATTTAAGCCTCCATATATCCACTAATTCAAATATATCCATGACATTCATGATTTCCTTAAGTGCCTGAGGAAGATAGTTTGTAGTGTGATTTCCTTTCCGGTCCATAGAGGTAATTAAAACCGTATTAAAATGTCCCACCTTAATAATAGAGTCTAGTGTTGCTTGTAGAGTTAGTAAATTCTTATATATATTTTCAAAGAAGCTTGGATCATCTTTATCTGTCTATTGTCCAATAACATATTTAAAATAATCCATCTACCTTTATGATCTGTTTGAACAATTTGCACATTTGGATCAAAAGTACTGTTAATTAATAGCATCACCTCTTTTGAATTTCTTTGCCCTTGGGAGAAATACATCCCCCCTCCACCCCAGTCCTTTTTCTACAAAACCTAAAATTGCTGAATGAGTTTCCTGTAAACAATAGATATTATATTCCTTCTCTTTTAGCCATGTAAATACTGATCGTCTTTTCTTATCTGCTAAGCCATTACAATTGTAACTGGCTATAGTTATTTCACCACTTACCATAATGAGACACACATTTCAATTCTATTTATCAAAAATATATGTTTGTAAACGTACCATTAAAAATTAACATGATGATTGAGTGTCGATATAGCTGTACCATGATATTTGCATTTCTACTAAGTAAACCTCCAATTGGTCCCCACTATTCCACCTGCTAAAAGCCCTCATCATCCCGAGTTGGGTTGTCATCCCATTGCCCGGCAGATCACCCCCGAAGACGGGTCTATCTGTGTTCAACACAGGAAGACAACAAACCAAGCAACTTTTCAATTCTTGAGTAACTCTCAACGGTGTTACGCAGTTCCTAGATGGCCGTACTTCTTCATTGCACAATGGAATAACCTCAACCAAATTCCAAAGACTGGTGACATCCCGTGGAAGCGGTAGGAAAACAAGTTCCTAAGAAATATTGTTTCCCAATGAGAACTCACCAAACAGACAGAGACCTCAAAAATAATTATGAACGGTTAGTCCTCTGGGTTTTGCCTGCTACATAAGTTCTGTTATACTCACAGACATGATTCAAACAGTTTCAAAAACTTCAGAGTGTTTCCCATCCAAATCTACTAATAATATGCATATCTTATATTCTTGGCATGAATAGCAGGAAGTTGAAATTGGGCACCCGATTTATCCAAAAGTGAAGATGCTGCCCCCTATAACTTATTAAGAAGTTAAAACCTGTTGAGGCTAGGCGTTCCCCTCAGGGAACACCCCTCCGTTCAGCTGAAAAGGTGGCGCAGGGAATGCAAAAATATTATTTTGAAATATTTAACCTCTAGCGTCGAGGCAATCCCGTATCCGGGAGCGTAATCATAGCCTCAATCTCATTAGCATAACGCAACGTTAACTATTAATGAAAATCGCATATGAAATGAAATAAATATATTCACTCACAAGCTTAGCCTTTTGTTAACAACACTGTCATCTCAGTTAGATAGCAAAGATTATTTGTGTGGGAGAAATCGATCCGTTTTGTTCATCACGTTTGGCTAAGAAAAAACCTGAAAATTCAGTCATTACAACGCCAAACTTTTTTCCAAATTAACTCCATAATATCGACAGAAACATGGCAAACGTTGTTTAGAATCAATCCTCAAGGTGTTTTTCACATATCTATTTGATGATAAATCATCCGTGGCAGTTGCATTTCTCCTATGAACCAAATGGAAAAGTGCACGCAGCTGGAGATTGCGCAATAATTTTGACGGAGGACACCAAGCGGACACCTGGTAAATGTAGTCTTTTATGGTCCATCTTCCAATGATATGCTACAAATACGTCACAATACTGCAGACACCTTGGGGAAACGACAGAAAGTGTAGGCTCATTCCTGGCGCATTCACAGCCATATAAGGAGACATTGGAACACAGCGCATTCAAAATCTGGGGCACTTCCTGTATGAAATTGTATCTTGGTTTCGCCTGTAGCATTAGTTCTGTGGCACTCACAGACAATATCTTTGCAATTTTGGAAACATCAGAGTGTTTTCTTTCCAAAGCTGTCAATTATATGCATCGTCGAGCATCTTTTCGTGACAAAATATCTTGTTTAAAACGGGAACGTTTTTTTATCCAAAAATTAAAAGAGTGCCCCCTATATCGAAGAAGTCCACACATTAACATTAACCCCTAACCGCTATACCTCCACACATTAACAAGTCCAATACCTCAAATGAAATGACATCTTCCGGATCTATGGAATCCAGGCGGACATGATCTTCGACCGGGGTCCTCGGTTCTCATCCCGGTTCTGGAAGGCGTTCTCCACACTCCAAGACTGCTTCCATCACGTGGACTGGGACATGTTTCGTATTGCGTCAAATAACAACATTGACGAATACGCTGATTCGGTGTGCGAGTTCATTAGAACGTGCGTTGAAGATGTCGTTCCCATAGCAACGATTAAAACATTCCCTAACCAGAAACCTTGGATTGATGGCAGCATTCGTGTGAAACTGAAAGCGCGAACCACTGCTTTCAATCAGGCAAGGTGTCTGGTAACATGACTGAATACATACAATGCAGCTATTCCCTCCGTAAGGCTATCAAACAAGCTAAGCGTCAGTACAAAGACAAAGTAGAATCCCAATTCAACGGCTCAGATACAAGAGGCATGTGGCAGGGTCTACAGTCAATCACGGACTACAGGAAGAAATCCAGCCCAGTCACGGACCAGGATGTCTTGCTCCCAGGCAGACTAAATAACTTTTTGCCCGCTTTGAGGACAATACAGTGCCACTGACACTGCCTGCAACGGAAAATGCGGTCTCTCCTTCACTGCAGCCGAGGTGAGTAAAACATTTAAACGTGTTAACCTCGCAAGGCTGCAGGCCCAGACGGCATCCCCAGCCGCGGCTTCTCAGAGCATGCGCAGACCAGCTGGCTGGTGTGTTACGGACATATTCAATCAATCCCTATACCAGTCTGCTGTTCCCACATGCTTCAAGAGGGCCACCATCGTTCCTGTTCCCAAGAAAGCTAAGGTAACTGAGCTAAACGACTACCGCCCCGTAGCACTCACTTCCGTCATCATGAAGTGCTTTGAGAGACTAGTCAAGGACCATATCACCTCCACCCTACCTGACTCCTAGACCCACTCCAATTTGCTTATCGCTCAAATAGGTCCACAGACGATGCAATCTCAACCACACTGCACACTGCCCTAACCCATCTGGACAAGAGGAATGCCTATGTGAGAATGCTGTTCATCGACTACAGCTCGGCATTCAACACCATAGTACCCTCCAAGCTCGTCATCAAGCTCGAGACCCTGGGTCTCGACCCCGCCCTGTGCAACTGGGTACTGGACTTCCTGACGGGCCGCCCAGGTGGTGAGGGTAGGTAACAACATCTCCTCCCCGCTGATCCTCAACACTGGGGCCCCACAAGGGTGCGTTCTGAGCCCTCTCCCTGTACTCCCTGTTCACCCACGACTGCGTGGCCACGCACGCCCCAACTCAATCATCAAGTTTGCGGACGACACAACAGTGGTAGGCTTGATTACCAACAACGACGAGACGGCCTACAGGGAGGAGGTGAAGGCCCTCGGAGTGTGGTGTCAGGTAAAATAACCTCACACTCAAAGTCAACAAAACTAAGGAGATGATTGTGGACTTCAGGAAACAGCAGAGGGAACACCCCCTATCCACATCGATGGAACAGTAGTGGAGAGGGTAGCAAGTTTTAAGTTCCTCGGCATACACATCACAGACAAACTGAATTGGTCCACTCACACAGACAGCATCGTGAAGAAGGCGCAGCAGCGCCTCTTCAACCTCAGGAGGCTGAAGAAATTCGGCTTGTCACCAAAAGCACTCACAAACTTCTACAGAGGCACACGAGAGCATCCTGGCGGGCTGTATCACCGCCTGGTACGGCAACTGCTCCGCCCTCAACCGTAAGGCTCTCCAGAGGGTAGTGAGGTCTGCACAACGCATCATCGGGGGCAAACTACCTGCCCTCCAGGACACCTACACCACCCGATGTTACAGGAAGGCCATAAAGATCATCAAGGACATCTTCCACCCGAGCCACTGCCTGTTCACCCGCTATCATCCAGAAGGCGAGGTCAGTACAGGTGCATCAAAGCTGGGACCGAGAGACTGAAAAACAGCTTCTATCTCAAGGCCATCAGACTGTTAAACAGCCACCACTAACATTGAGTGGCTGCTGCCTACACACTGACACTGACTCAACTCCAGCCACTTTAATAATGGGAATTGATGGGAAATGTTGTAAATATATCACTAGCCACTTTAAACAATGCTACCTTATATAATGTTACTTACCCTACATTATTCATCTCATATGCATACCTATATACTGTACTCTATATCATCGACTGCATCCTTATGTAATACATGTATCACTAGCCACTTTAACTATGCCACTTTGTTTACATACTCATCTCACATGTATATACTGTACTCGATACCATCTACTGTATCTTGCCTATGCTGCTCTGTACCATCACTCACTCATATCCTTATGTACATATTCTTTATCCCCTTACACTGTGTATAAGACAGTAGATTAGGAATTGTTAGTTAGATTACTTGTTGGTTATTACTGCATTGTCGGAACTAGAAGCACAAGCATTTCGCTACACTCGCATTAACATCTGCTAACCATGTGTATGTGACAAATAAATTTGATTTGATTTGATTTGATTCTGCATGCTCATTGTGTGGTCGGCCAGTCTGTCCTCCGGATTCCATTGGCAGTCCAACGACCAGTCGGAGCGAGCCAATCAGGACTTAGAGACGACTCTTCGCTGTCTAGTCTCTGCCAACCCTGCAACCTGGAGTCAGCAACTGGTATGGGTTGAGTACACCCGCAACACCCTTCCTTGCTCTGCCACGGGTCTCTCGCCCTTCGAGTGCTCCTTTGGATATCAGCCTCGGCTCTTCCCCGAGCAAGAGGAGGAAGTCAGCAATCCCTCTGCCCAGATGTTCATCCGTCGCTGTCGCCCCTACCTGGAAGAGAGCCCGGGCCGCTCTGCTGAAGACCACTTCCATGTATAGGCGACAAGTGGATTAACACCGGACCCCTGCTCTACGCTATCGGCTTGTGCAGAGGGTATGGCTCTTCACTCAGGACCTGCCCCTCCGGGTGGAGTCCCGTAAACTTTCCCCCCGTTTTATCGGCCTGTTTCCCATCTCTAGTCATTAGCCCCACTCTGTTCGTCTTTTTGTTACCCCGCACCCTCCGTATTCCCCCCACTTTCCATGTGTCTATTATTAAACAATTTTTCTTCTGTTTCCAGGCACACCCTTCCTCCCTGTGTCATCGATGGCCATCCAGTGTACACGGTGAGATGCCTCCTGAGAGTTCTAACATGGGGAAATGGTTTCCAGTACCTGGTTGACTGGGAGGGTTATGGCCCAGAGGAGAGGTTCTGGGTCCCCACTATCCTGGACCAAGCCCTCATTGTCGACTTCTACTGCAGGCACCCCTGTCAACAAAGTATTTGCCCAGGTAGGACGCCAGGTGGCCCCCCTAATCTGTTTCACCTGTTTTTGTAATTGTCGCCACCCCGTCCAGGTGTTACCCATCTTCCCCATTATCCCCTGTGTATTTATACCTGTGTTCTATGTTTGTCTGTTGCCAGTTCATCTTGTTTGTCAAGTCAACCAGCGTTTTTGTCTCAGCTCCTGCTTTTCCCAGTGTTTTGACCCCTGCCTGTCCTGACTCTGAGCCTGGCTGCCTGACCACTCTGCCTGCTCTGACCCTGAGCCTGCCTGCTGACATGTACCTTTGCCCCACATCTGGATTATTGACCTCTGCCTACCCTGACGCTGAGCCTGCCTGCCTTCCTGCCTGCGTTCCATGAATGCAGCCTCAGGATGTATGGATTCCAGTTTGCAAAGAGTCAAATAAAGTTCGTTCAGAGCAATCGATGTGTCTGCTTGGGGGGGAATATATACGGCTGTGATTATAATCGAAGAGAATTCTCTTGGTAGATAATGCGGTCGACATTTGATTGTGAGGAATTCTAAATCAGGTGAACAGAAGGATTTGAGTTCCTGTCTGTTTCTGTGATCACACCACGTCTCGTTAGCCATAAGGCATACTCCCCCGCCCCTCTTCTTACCAGAAAGATGTTTGTTTCTGTCGGCGCCTCAGGATGTATGGATTCCAGTTTGCAAAGTGTAAGGGCCTGAGTACTCTGGAGTAGGTTTTCATCAAGGACCTCTCTGTACTTTTATCTGTTAATCTTTCCCTCAATCCAGACAAGTCTCCCAGTCCCTTACGCTAAAAAACATCCCCACAGTATGACGCTGCCACCACCATGCTTCACGGTAGGGATGGTATTGGCCAGGTGATGAGTGGTGCCTGACTCTTGACATTCAAGTTAAAGTGTTCAATCTTAGTTTCATCATACCAGATAATCTTGTTTCTTATGGTCTGCGTGTTGTTTTGAAAATTCCAAGCGGGCTGTCATGTGTCTTTTACTGAGTGGCTTCTGTCTGGCCACTCTACCATAATGGCTTGATTGATGGAGTGCTTTAGAGATTGTTGTCCTTCTGGAAGGTACTCCTATCTCCACAGAGGAACTCTGGATCTCTGTCAGAGTGACTATCGGGTACTTGGTCACCTCTCTGACCAAGGCCCTTCTCTCCTGATTCTGGCCAGCTCTAGGAAGAGTCTTGGTGCTTCCAAATGTGGTGGTCCCATAGTTATCAGTGCATGTCAGAGCAAAAACCAAACCGTGAGGTTGAAGTAATTGTCCTTTGAGCTCAGAGACAGGATTGTGTTGGGGTACATATCTGGGGAAGGTTACCAAAACATTTATGCACCATTGAAAGTCCCCAAGAACACAGTGCCTTCCATCCATCTTAAAATGGAAGACATTTGAAACAACCAAGACTCCTATCCCAGGTCACAAACAGGCCGTTGTGATAGAGTGGACAGATGAAATAGCCTCTTCAGTAAAAGGCACGTAACAGCCCGCTTGGAGTTTGCTAAAAGGCACCTACAGGACGAAACACTGGCCAGCTAACATGTGGTGTACTGTCATGTCTCCTCAGGTTGTGGATTATGGTCCAAACTGAGCACTGACATCACCCAAAACTGTTAGTCTTAAACAGTTATTCTATTTCCCAAGTAAAATAGCCTTTGAGTGACCAAAATATCACGCATACTATGCTACCTTTACTTTCTTATCTAACAGTCAGTAAGACTGAAGGACTGGCTAGGTGGGCACAGCAACATCCAATCCTGTCATACATTACATCATGTTTTCATAAATTGTTTGTTTATTTAACCGTTTGTTCATTTGTGAGCTCACATGCGCATGTGTGTGTACGTGCAGAGAGACTCCGAGGAGGGGAGTGGCTGTCAGAAATTCAGGGATAAATAATGAGGCAGAGCTCAGAGTTTGTCAGAAGGCGGACCTGACAGGGTCACACACAGGACCAAGCAGGAGTAGGACCTCAACGTTTTGATCATTTTCTACAAATGGAGGAACATGAAGATGTTCAATATTGTTTTCAAGACAGAAACTCTTCTTGCAGAAAGGCTTTGCTATGGACATCTATCTACATAACACTGTACATCTTCTTCGCTGTGATTTCAACAGTTACAGTATTTTTGAATGTAATTGTGATCATCTCCATCTCTCACTTCAAGCAGCTCCACACTCCAACCAACCTGCTCATCCTCTCTCTGGCTGTGTCAGATCTCCTGGTGGGACTGATTGTGATACCAGTAATGAGTGTAGCAATAATGGAATCATGCTGGAGTTTTGGGGAATATTTCTGTGTGTTTCAATTCTACGTCTCTTGTTTGTGTACTTCTTTATCTCTGGGCAATTTGGTCTTGATATCTATCGAACGCTATGTTGCTGTGTGTGATCCCTTATTGTACCACTCTAAAATAACAGTAACAAGAATGTTGTGTTGTATATCCATTACCTGGTGTTGTTGTATCATATACAATGCTGCTCTCATAAAATCCATTGTAAATGTACAGGTAGTGAGTAGGTGCTTGAATGAATGTTTTACTGGTGAAGGATATATGTGGGGCAAAATAATTGACTTTGTAATTACAATCGTTGTCCCGTGCTCTATTATTTTAACACTTTATATGAAAATCTTTGTGATGGCCAGATCACAGGCCAGAAAGGTATTTTCAAAAGATGCTGCCAGTGTGTCTGGTGTTAAAACTGTACAAGCAAAGTCTGAGAGAAAAGCAGCAAAAACTCTATCTATTGTTGTTTTCAACTATCTCATTTGTTGGATTCCATTTCTGTTTTGTTTTTTATTTTTTTATTTCTTTAGTGACGATTTATTATCATTCATCATCAGCTTTCTTCCACTTGCTAATTCCTTAATTAATCCAATAGTTTATGCTTTATTTTATCCATGGTTCAAAGTAAAGGCTAAACATATTTTCTCTGAAGTTAAGGCGTTCATAGTACCTATATTTTTATTTCCCAGTTTAAAAACATAGTTATGTTATACAATTGTTCTCTGACAATACAGAGATGAATGAGGTGTTGATACAGAATGATTTGTCTAGATTGGACAGGAATATATAAAATATAAATATATCCCATTTAGCAGACGCTTTTGTCCAAAGCGACTTACAAGTCGGCTGGGGCCACTACTTTTGCATATGGGTGGCCCCAGTGGGAAGCGAACCCACGACGCTTGGCGTTGCAAGCGCCATGCTCTACCGACTGAGCCACACAGGAATGACTTGGAAAACGTATAAGAAGCCATCAGCTTGTTTTATAAAATACATTGTAGTCATTTTGGGTTGTACATTCCAAAAACCAATGTCTGTTGTTGTTCCATGTAATTTAATGATAAGTTGTATGTAAGTATTCTAAAAGTACATTTTGAGAACGAGTCATTATGTATGTTTAACATCCCCCTCTAGTGGCTCGATTGGTACACAACACCTTTAACAAGTGTTCTGAATTTTAAATGTTCAATACTGCATGATATCAGATAACGTCCAAGTCTATCTCAATGGCGTATGTAAGTAGTTGAGGGTAAAATGCACAAATATGCAATTATGTACCACTATAATGTTCAGTAATAAACCATCTGAAAGGTATTTACAGTTTGCTCACCATTTATTATTACGCACACATTTGCTAAATGTTACTCACCTGTGTATTATGACATGTATTAATGACTACAAAATGCATTATTGAATCAACTCAACAGTGCAGGACACTGTAGCAGACACTTCAACCTCAACATACTGGTTATGAACTCTACCACTACTCTCACTACATCACTGCTGCCAGGTCAGGGGTCACACCAGAGCAACTCTCAGAAGCTGTTTAGTGTGAATGAATATAGAGATTGGTAACACGTTATAATAACACCTTGTAAAAAATGTTTTATAATGGATGAGTAAATAGTTTATTAATAAGTCATTTATCAATATTCCCAAATGAGTTTTAGGAAGCTAGTTATTCATACATTTATAAACAACTTTTATTGTATGTAATAATGATAAAAAAATTCATGAAATGTTTAATAAATGTCATTATCAACCATTTACAAATCATTAGTAAAGTCCTTTGCAGACCATGAACACATGACTTCCTTCAGCACAGACTGTTTCAGAATAAAATTCTTCCAACTCCTCCTGTGACGAAGAGGTGGAACAAGGATCGGACCAAAATGCAGCGTGGTTCGTTAGATACATCTTTAATGATGAAAAAACACGAACAATACAAAATAACAAACGTCGAAAACCGAAACAGCCCTGACTGGTGCAACAAACACAGAGACAGGAACAATCACCAACAAACACACAGTGAAACCCAGGCTACCTAAATATGGTTCCCAATCAGAGACAACGATAATCACCTGGCTCTGATTGAGAACCGCCTCAGGCAGCCATAGACTAATCTATACACCCCACACAACCCCAAGACGAAACACACTACAAATAAACCCATGTCACACCCTGGCCTGACCCAATAAATGAAGATAACATAATAAATATAGACCAGGGCGTGACAATGATTCCTTAAACATCCTCTGTGATGTTAAACATCCGCTGTTTATACTTTAACCATTGATATGTTCTCGATCATTTTGAGAATTGTCAATTGAAAGAACTGTTGCGGCCGCCATGGTATTTGTCTTTATATATATTTTGTATATATATTATTTAATATATTTCACTGTGACCTGATGCTGCTGACTATCAGGCAGTGTGCAGGCTGTTACTGAGTGAGTGGTGATTGGGAGGGGGAGGGCAGAGTGTGTTGAGAGCACGCTGAAGGTGAGTCATGGAGACAGAGCAGCATTCACATACGTGGTGTCAACTTTTTCCAAAGGTAGGTAGGCTATTTAGATTGTCATTATGGAGACACCTATTTTCTGTCCTTTTTCCAGTGGTAGGTAGGCTATTTAGATTGTCATTACGGAGACACCTATTTTCTGTCCTTTTTCCATAAAACATATCTTGAACTGATAAAACAGCAACAAAGCACTGGAAAATGACTTGAGGCGCTCTCGAGCCTTTAGAGTAATTCACTCAGAGATGGTTTAAAGTTAACTGTTTTCTAATGTCGACTTTTCTAATGGACAAACCATATCAATCTAAGGGTCTTACACGTGCTCAGTTCTTGGGTCTCAAGCTTTGCCTGAGTTGACATTTGAAATGGAAGTTATGAAACTCCCTTGCCTGCTTGTGTTATGGGAATAGGTCTCAAATTAAACTGGCATTAAATGGTTTCGAGGGCTTTATCACATGTATACAATGGGCTACCAAAATAATGTTTGATATATTTTAAATAATAATAATAATAAATAACATTTTTATAATATTATTCATACCATTTCATCCTTCCACTAACTATAGTCCCGAGACAAATCTATCATACTGGTTTTCAATGTTCTTATCACTTGCTTGCTAGCTAGCCAACTACAGTGTTACGGTTTTCGTAAGGTGAAAGAGAGTCGGACCAAAATGCAGCGTGTAGATTGCGATCCATGTTTAATGAAATAAACGTAAACACGAATAAAATACAAATACGACAAAACAAAGAACGTAATGAACGTAATGAAAACCGAAACAGCCTATACTTGTATAAACTAACACAGAGACAGGAACAAGGACACTAAGGACAATCACCCACGAAACACACAAAGAATATGGCTGCCTAAATATGGTTCCCAATCAGAGACAACGATAATCACCTGACTCTGATTGAGAACCGCCTCAGGCAGCCATAGACTAACGCTAGACGTCCCACAAAACCCCAAGACAAAAACACACCACAATAAACCATGTCACACCCTGGCCTGACCGAATAAATGAAGAATAAACATAATATATTTCAACCAGGGCGTGACATACAGCTAACTTACAGTCACGTCAAACAGTGCAGCCAGAATAATGACCGTAGCTACATTTGCATTTCTTTAAACTGTTTTCTAGTGACATTTATTTGGACACATTCATAACAATGGGCTAATGATGCACAATTTCGCCTGCAAGAGAAAATGTGCTCTCTCGTCAGGACATTGTTGTTCAGAGGAGCTAGCCAACAACACATCTAACACAATCACTTCAAATTGAAGCTGGACACACCTCAAAATAGCTGCATTTAGTTTGATTTAC
>NW_027014813.1:0-12723 GCF_036934945.1 Oncorhynchus masou masou | reverse complement strand
AGTACAGAAGGGGGTGATTTTAGGATGAAGATGAAACAAGTCCCTGGTGTGGATGAGTGCGAAGTCTCCCTGGTGTAGATGAGTGGGAAAAACCTCCCCTCCAGTTGCTCTCCTGCAACTCAATATGAAGGATTTGTCAAAGCACTGTCTGGGTTAATTCCACCAATATTTGATGGCAGCAACAGCACTCTCTCTATGGAGCTAAATCACCATTCATATGAGTGTGGGTTGGCATTCTCTGTTACCACGGAGATAAGACCACATATAGAACCAAAGTGTCATAAAGTATCGTTTTAATACTTGGGTACCAGGTTACACTCCCTATAACCTTAACTCTCTCCTCCATCAGGATGGTTCTAGAGGTACTCAGGATGGTTCTAGAGGTAGCAGGTTAAACTCTCTATAACCTGACCTCTCTCCTCCATCAGGATGTATTCTAGAGGTACCAGGTTACACTCCTTATACCCTAACTCTCTCCTCCATTAGGATGGTTCTAGAGGTACCAGGTTACACTCCTAGAACCCTAACTCTCCCTCCATCAGGGTGGATTTCTAGAGTGCCAGGGTACACTCCCCTCAACCCTAACTCTCTCTCCTCAATCAGGATGGTTCTAGAGGTAGCAGGTTACACTCTCTATAACCCTAACTCTCCTCCATCAGGATGGTTCTAGAGGTACCAGGTTACACTCCTTATAACCCCAACTCCCTCTCCTCCATCAGGATGGTTCTAGAGTACCAGGTTACACTCCCTAGAACTCTCTCCTCCATCAGGATGGTTCTAGAGGTAACAGATTACACTCCCTTAACCCTAACTCTCTCCTCCATTAGGATGGTTCTAGAGGTACCAGGTTACACTCCCCTCTCTCTCCTCCATCAGGATGGTTCTAGAGGTACCAGATTACACTCCCTATAACCCCAACTCTCCCTCCATCAGGATGGTTCTAGAGGTACCAGATTAAACTCCCTATAACCCTAACCTCTCCTCCATCAGGATGGTTCTAGAGGTACCAGGTTACACTCCCTGTAACCCTAACTCTCTCCTCCATCAGGATGGTTCTAGAGGTACCAGATTACACTCCCTGTAACCCTAACTCTCTCCTCCATCAGGATGGTTCTAGAGGTACCAGGTTACACTCCCAACCCAAACTCTCCTCCATCAGGATGGTTATAGAGGGACCAGATTACACTCCCTATAACCCTAATCTCTCATCCATCAGGATGGTTCTAGAGGTACCAGGTTACACTCCCTGTAACCCAAACTCTCTCCTCCATCAGGATGGTTCTAGAGGTACCAGGTTACACTCCCTGTAACCCTAACTCTCTCCTCCATCAGGATGGTTCTAGAGGTACCAGATTACACTCCCTGCATAACCTAACTCTCTCCTCCATCAGGATGGTTCTAGAGGAAATGATTTACTCCCTGTAACCCTAACTCTCTCCTCCATCAGGATGGTTCTAGAGGTACCAGATTACACTCCATATAACCCTAACTCTCTCATCCATCAGGATGGTTCTAGAGGTACCAGATTACACTCCCTATAACCCTTAACTCTCCCTCCATCAGGATGGTTCTAGAGGTACCAGGTTACACTCCTATAACCCTAACTCTCTCCCTCCACTGTGATGGTTCTAGAGGGACCAGATTACACTCTATAACCCTAACACTCTCCTCCATCAGGATGGTTCTAGAGGGTACCAGATTACACTCCCTATAACCCAAACTCTCTCCTCCATCAGATGGTTCTAGAGGTACCAGATTACACTCCTATAACCCTAACTCTCTCCTCCATCAGGATGGTTCTAGAGGTACAAAATTACACTCCCTGTAACCCTAACTCTCTCCTCCATCAGGATGTATTCCTAGAGGTACCAGATTACACTCCCTATAACCCAAACTCTCTCCTCCATCAGGATGACTGATCAGATTACACCCTATAACCCAAACTCTCTCCTCCATCAGGATGGTTCTAGAGGTACCAGATTACACTCCATATAACCCTAACTCTCTCCTCCATCAGGATGGTTCTAGAGGTACCAGATTACACTCCATGTAACCCTAACTCTCTCCTCCATCAGGATGGTTCTTCTAGAGGTAGCAGGTTACACTCCCTGTAACCCTCAATCCTCTCCTCCATCAGGATGGTTCCAGAGGTACCAGATTACACTCCCTATAACCCTAACTCTCTCCTCCATCAGGATGGTTCCAGAGGTACCAGATTACACTCTGTAACCCTAACTCTCTCCTCCATCAGGATGGTTCTAGAGGTACCAGAATACACTCCCTGTAACCCTAACTCTCTCCTCCATCAGGATGGTTCTAGAGGTACCAGGGTACACTACCTATAACCCAAACTCTCCTCCATCAGGATGGTTCTAGAGGTACCAGATTACACTCCCTATAACCCAAACTCTCCTCCATCAGGATGGTTCTAGAGGTACCAGATTACACTCCCTATAACCCTGCACCCTCTCCTCCATCAGGATGGTTCTAGAGGTACCAGATTACACTCCCTATAACCCCTAACTCTCCTCCATCAGATGGTTCTAGAGGTACCAGCTATTTACCTCCCTGTAACCCTTAACTCTCTCCTCCATCAGGATGGTTCTAGAGGTACCAGATTACACTCCCTGTAACCCAAACTCTCTCCTCCATCAGGATGGTTCTAGAGGTACCAGATTACACTCCCTGTAACCCTAACTCTCTCCTCCATCAGGATGGTTCTAGAGGTACCAGATTACACTCCCTATAACCCTAACTCCCTCCTCCATCAGGATGGTTCTAGAGGTACCAGATTACACTCCCTGTAACCCTAACTCTCTCCTCCATCAGGATGGTTCTAGAGGTACCAGATTGTACCCTGTAACCCTAACTCTCTCCATCAGGATGGTTCTAGAGGTACCAGATTACACTCCCTATAACCCAAACTCTCTCCTCCATCAGGATGGTTCTAGAGGCACCAGATTACACTCTATAACCCTAACTCTCTCCTCCATCAGATGGTTCTAGAGGTACCAGATTACACTCCTGTAACCCTAACTCTCCTCCATCAGGATGGCTCTAGAGGTACCAGGTTACACTCCCTATAACCCTAACTCTCTCCTCCATCAGGATGGTTCTAGAGGCACCAGATTGCACTCCCTGTAACCCAAACTCTCCATCAGGATGGTCTCTAGAGGGTACCAGATTACACTCCCTGTAACCCTAACTCTCTCCTCCATCAGGATGGTTCTAGAGGTAGCAGGTTACACTCCTGTAACCCTAACTCTCTCCTCCATCAGGATGGTTCCAGAGGTACCAGATTACACTCCCTATAACCCCAACTCCTCCCCATCAGGATGGTTCTAGAGGTACCAGAATACACTCCCTGTAACCCTAACTCTCTCCTCCATCAGGATGGTTCTAGAGGTACCAGGGTACACTACCTATAACCCAAACTCTCTCTCCATCAGGATGGTTCTAGAGGTACCAGATTACACTCCCTATAACCCAAACTCTCTCCTCCATCAGGATGGTTCTAGAGGTACCAGATTACACTCCTTATAACCCTAACTCTCTCCTCCATCAGGATGGTTCTAGAGGTACCAGATTACACTCCCTATAACCCTAACTCTCTCCTCCATCAGGATGGTTCTAGAGGGTACCAGCTTACACTCCCTGTAACCCTAACTCTCTCCCTCCATCAGATGGTTCTAGAGGTACCAGATTACACTCTGTAACCCAAACTCTCTCCTCCATCAGGATGGTTCTAGAGGTACCAGATTACACTCCCATGTAACCCTAACTCTCTCCTCCATCAGGATGGTTCTAGAGGTACCAGATTATACCCCTATAACCCTAACTCTCTCCTCCATCAGGATGGTTCTAGAGGTACCAGATTGTTCCCTGTAACCCTAACTCTCTCCTCCATCAGGATGGTTCTAAGTACCAGATTACACTCTATAACCCTAACTCTCTCCTCATCAGGATGGTTCTAGAGGTACCAGATTACACTCCCTATAACCCAAACTCTCTCCTCCATCAGGATGGTTCTAGAGGTACCAGATTACACTCCCTATAACCCTAACTCTCTCCCTCCATCAGATGGTTCTAGAGGTACCAGATTGTATACTCCCTGTAACCCTAACTCTCACTCCATCAGGATGGTTCTAGAGGTACCAGGTCTCCTATAACCTAACTCTCTCCTCCATCAGGATGGTTCTAGAGGTACCAGGTTACACTCCCTGTAACCCAAACTCTCTCCTCCATCAGGGAGCTTTGTTCTAGAGGTACCAGATTACACTCCCTGTAACCCAAACTCTCTCCTCCATCAGGATGGTTCTAGAGGTACCAGATTACACTCCCTGTAACCCAAACTCTCTCCTCCATCAGGATGGTTCTAGGAGGTACCAGATTACACTCCCTGTAACCCAAACTCTCTCCTCCATCAGGATGGTTCTAGAGGTACCAGATTACACTCCCTGTAACCCAAACTCTCCTCCATCAGGATGGTTCTAGGAGGGGTACCAGATTACACTCCCTGTAACCCAAACTCTCTCCTCCATCAGGATAGTTCTTCTAGAGGTACCAGATTACACTCCCTGTAACCCAAACTCTCTCCTCCATCAGATAGTTCTAGAGGTACCAGATTACACTCCCTGTAACCCAAACTCTCTCCTCCATCAGGATGGTTCTAGAGGTACCAGATTACACTCCCTGTAACCCAAACTCTCTCCTCCATCAGGATGGTTCTAGAGGTACCAGATTACACTCCCTATCACCCTAACTCTCTCCTCCATCAGGATGGTTCTAGAGGTATGATTACACTCCCTGTAACCCAAACTCTCTCCTCCATCAGGATGGTTCTAGAGGTACCAGATTACACTCCCTGTAACCCAAACTCTCTCCTCCATCAGATGGTTCTAGAGGTACCAGATTACACTCCCTATAACCCTAACTCTCTCCTCATCAGGATGGTTCTAGAGGCCAGATTACACTCCCTGTAACCCAAACTCTCTCCATCAGATGGTTCTAGAGGTACCAGATTACACTTTATAACTTAACTCTCTCCTCCATCAGGATGGTTCTAGAGGTACCAGATTACTCCCTGTAACCCTAACTCTCTCCTCCATCAGGATGGTTCTAGAGGTACCAGATTACACTCCCTATAACCCTAACTCTCTCCATCAGGATGGTTCTAGAGGTAGCAGGTTACACTCCCTCAACCCTAACTCTCCTCCATCAGGATGGTTCTAGAGGTACCAGGTTAAACTCCCTATACCCTAACTCTCTCTCCTCCATTAGGATGGTTCTAGAGGTAGCAGGTTACACTCCCTCACCCTAACTCTCTCCTCCATTAGGATGGTTCTAGAGGTACCAGGTTACACTCCCTCACCCTAACTCTCTCCTCCATTAGGATGGTTCTAGAGGGTACCAGGTTACACTCCCTCACCCTAACTCTCTCCTCCATTAGATGGTTCTAGAGGTACCAGGTCATACACCCCTCACCCTAACTCTCTCCTCCATCAGGATGGTTCTAGAGGTAGCAGGTTAAACTCTCATAACCCTAACTCTCCTCCATTAGGGATGGTTCTAGAGGTACCAGGTTACACTCCTTATAACCCCTAACTCTCCCTCCATCAGGATGGTTCTAGAGGTAGCAGGTTAAACTCCCTAGAACCCTAACTCTCCCTCCATCAGGATGGTTCTCAGAGGCACCAGGTTACACTCCTTATAACCCTTAACTCTCTCCTCCATTAGGATGGTTCTAGAGGTACCAGGTTACACTCCCTCACCCTAACTCTCCTCCATCAGGATGGTTCTAGAGGTACCAGGGTACACTCCCTATAACCCCAACTCTCTCCTCCATCAGGATGGTTCTTAGAGGTACCAGGTTAAACTCCCTATAACCCTAACTCTCTCCTCCATCAGGATGGTTCTAGAGGTACCAGGGTACACTCCTAAACTCTCCTCCATCAGGATGGTTCTAGAGGTACCAGGTACACTCCCTAACTCTCTCCTCCATCAGGATAGTTCCCAGAGGTAACAGATTACACTCTATAACCCTAACTCTCTCCTCCATCAGGATGGCTCTAGAGGTACCAGATTACACTCCCTATAACCCTAACTCTCTACTCCATCAGGATGGTTCTGAGGTACCAGATTACACTCCCTATAACCCTAACTCTCTCCTCCATCAGGATGGTTCTAGAGGTACCAGGTTACACTCCCTATAACCCTAGTCTCTCCTCCATCAGGATGGTTCTAGAGGGACCAGATTACACTCCCTATAACCCTAACTCTCTCCTCCATCAGGATGGTTCTAGAGGTACAAGGTTAAACTCCCTAATCCAAACTCTCCTCCATCAGGATGGTTCTAGAGGTAGCAGGTTACACTCCTATAACCCTAACTCTCCTCCATCAGGATGGTTCTAGAGGTACCAGGTTACACTCCTGTAACCCTAACTCTCTCCTCCATCAGGATGGTTCTAGAGGTACCAGATTACACTCCCTGTAAATTTAACTCTCTCCTCCATCAGGATGGTTCTAGAGGTACCAGATTACACTCCATATAACCCTAACTCTCTCATCCATCAGATGGTTCTAGAGGGTACCAGATTACACTCCCCTATAACTAACTCTCTCCTCCATCAGGATGGTTCAGGAGGTACCAGATTACACTCCCTATAACTCCAAACTCTCTCCTCCATCAGGATGGTTCTAGAGGTACCAGGTTACACTCCCTATAACCCTAACTCTCTCCTCCATCAGGATGGTTCTAGAGGTACCAGGTTACACTCCCTGTAACCCTAACTCTCTCCTCCATCAGGATGGTTCTAGAGGTACCAGGTTACACTCCCTGTAACCCTAACTCTCTCCTCCATCAGGATGGTTCTAGAGGTACCAGATTACACTCCCTATAGCCCTAACTCTCTCCTCCATCAGGATGGTTCTAGAGGTACCAGATTACACTCCCTATAACCCTAACTCTCTCCTCCATCAGGATGGTTCTAGAGGTACCAGATTACACTCCCTATAACCCTAACTCTCTCCTCCATCAGGATGGTTCTAGAGGTACCAGATTACACTCCCTATAACCCTAACTCTCTCCTCCATCAGGATGGTTCTAGAGGTACCAGGTTACACTCCCTATAACCCTAACTCTCTCCTCCATCAGGATGGTTCTAGAGGTACCAGATTACACTCCCTATAACCCTAACTCTCTCCTCCATCAGGATGGTTCTAGAGGTACCAGATTACACTCCCTATAACCCAAACTCTCCTCCATCAGGATGGTTCTAGAGGTACCAGGTTACACTCCTATAACCCCAAACTCTCTCCTCCATCAGGATGGTTCTAGAGGTACCAGATTACACTCCTATAACCCAAACTCTCTCCTCCATCAGGATGGTTCTAGAGGTCACACTCCCTCAATTCCTCCATCTGGTTCTAGGACCCACTCCCTGTAACCCTCTCCCTCCATCAGGATGGTTCTAGAGGTAACAGATTACACTCCCTGTAACCCAAACTCTCTCCTCCATCAGGATGGTTCTGAGGTACCAGATTACACTCCCTATAACCCAAACTCTCTCCTCCATCAGGATGGTTCTAGAGGTACCAGATTACACTCCCTGTAACCCTAACTCTCTCCTCCATCAGGATGGTTCTAGAGGTACCAGGTTACACTCCCTATAACCCTAACTCTCTCCTCCATCAGGATGGTTCTAGAGGTACCAGATTACACTCCCTGTAACCCAAACTCTCTCCTCCATCAGGATGGTTCTAGAGGTACCAGATTACACTCCCTGTAACCCAAACTCTCTCCTCCATCAGGATGGTTCTAGAGGTACCAGATTACACTCCCTGTAACCCAAACTCTCTCCTCCATCAGGATGGTTCTAGAGGGTACCAGATTACACTCCCTGTAACCCAAACTCTCTCCTCCATCAGGATGGTTCTAGAGGTACCAGATTACACTCCCTGTAACCCTAACTCTCTCCTCCATCAGGATGGTTCTAGAGGTACCAGATTACACTCCCCTATAACCCTAATCCCTCTCCTCCATCAGGATGGTTCTAGAGTACCAGATTACACTCCCTGTAACCCTAACTCTCTCCTCATCCTAGAGGTACCAGATTACCCAAACCCTAACTCTCCTCCATCAGGATGGTTCTAGAGGTACCAGATTACACTCCCTATAACCCTAACTCTCTCCTCCATCAGGATGGTTCTAGAGGTACCAGATTACACTCCCTGTAACCCAAACTCTCTCCTCCATCAGGATGGTTCTAGAGGTACCAGATTACACTCCCTGTAACCCTAACTCTCCTCCATCAGGATGGTTCTAGAGGTACCAGATTACACTCCCTGTAACCCAAATCCCTAACAGGATGGTTCTAGAGGTACTTACACTCCTGTAACCCAAATCATTCCATCAGATGGTTCTAGAGGTACCAGATTACACTCCTGTAACCCTAACTCTCTCCTCCATCAGGATGGTTCTAGAGGTACCAGATTACACTCCCATAACCCTAACTCTCTCCTCCATCAGGATGGTTCTAGAGGTGCCAGATTACACTCCTATAACCCTAACTCTCTCCTCCATCAGGATGGTTCTAGAGGGTACCAGATTACACTCCCTGTAACCCTAACTCTCTCCTCCATCAGGATGGTTCTAGAGGTACCAGATTACACTCCCTGTAACCCAAACTCTCTCCTCCATCAGGATGGTTCTAGAGGAGTACCAGATTACACTCCCTATAACCCAAACTCTCCTCCATCAGGATGGTTCTAGAGGTACCAGGGTACACTCCCTATAACCCTAACTCTCTCCTCCATCAGGATGGTTCTCCCCTCCAACCTAAACTCATCAGGATGGTTCTAGAGGTACCAGATTACACTCCTGTAACCCTAACTCTCTCCTCCATCAGGATGGTTCTAGAGGTACCAGATTACACTCCCTGTAACCCAAACTCTCTCCTCCATCAGGATGGTTCTAGAGGTACCAGATTACACTCCCCTGTAACCCTAACTCTCTCCTCCATCAGGATGGTTCTAGAGGTACCAGATTACACTCCCTGTAACCCAAACTCTCTCCTCCATCAGGATGGTTCTAGAGGTACCAGATTACACTCCCTATAACCCAAACTCTCTCCTCCATCAGGATGGTTCTAGAGGTACCAGATTACACTCCCTATAACCCTAACTCTCCCTCCATCAGGATGGTTCTAGAGGTACCAGATTACACTCCCTGTAACCTAACTCTCTCCATCAGGATGGTTCTAGAGGTACCAGATTACACTCCCTATAACCCAAACTCTCTCCTCCATCAGGATGGTTCTAGAGGTACCAGATTACACTCCCTATAACCCTAACTCTCTCCTCCATCAGGATGGTTCTAGAGGTACCAGATTACACTCCCTGTAACCCAAACTCTCTCCTCCATCAGGATGGTTCTAGAGGTACCAGATTACACTCCCCTAACCCTAAATCTCTCCTCCATCAGGATGGTTCTAGAGGTACCAGATTACACTCCTGTAACCCAAACTCTCTCCTCCATCAGGATGGTTCTAGAGGTACCAGATTACACTCCCTGTAACCCAAACTCTCTCCTCCATCAGGATGGTTCTAGAGGTACCAGATTACACTCCCTATAACCCTAACTCTCTCCTCCATCAGGATGGTTCTAGAGGGTACCAGATTACACTCCCTGTAACCCTAACTCTTCTCCTCCATCAGATGGCTCTAGAGGTACCAGGGTTCCCTATAACCCTAACTCTCTCCTCCATCAGGATGGTTCTAGAGGTACCAGATTACACTCCCTATAACCCTAACTCTCCTCCATCAGGATGGTTCTAGAGGTACCAGATTACACTCCCTGTAACCCAAACTCTCTCTCCATCAGGATGGTTCTAGAGGGCACCAGACACTCCCTGTAACCCAAACTCTCTCCTCCATCAGGATGGTTCTAGAGGTACCAGATTACACTCCTATAACCCAAAATCTCTCTCCATCAGGATGGTTCTAGAGGTACCAGATTACACTCCCTGTAACCCTAACTCTCCTCCATCAGGATGGTTCTAGAGGTACCAGATTACACTCCCTATAACCCAAACTCTCCTCCATCAGGATGGTTCTAGAGGTACCAGATTACACTCCCTATAACCCAAATCTCTCCTCCATCAGGATGGTTCTAGAGGTACCAGATTACACTCCCAGTAACCCTAACTCTCTCTCCATCAGGATGGTTCTAGAGGTACCAGATTACACTCCCTATAACCCTAACTCTCTCCTCCATCAGGATGGTTCTAGAGTGTACCAGATTACACTCCCTATAACCCAAACTCTCTCCTCCATCAGGATGGTTCTAGAGTACCAGATTACACTCCCTGTAACCTAACTCTCTCCCCTCCATCAGGATGGTTCTAGAGGTACCAGATTACACTCCCTGTAACCCTAACTCTCTCCTCCATCAGGATGGTTCTAGAACCAGATTATGTAACCCTAACTCTCTCCTCCATCAGGATTACCAGATTACTCCCTATAACCCAAACTCTCTCCTCCATCAGGATGGTTCTAGAGGTACCAGATTACACTCCCTATAACCCTAACTCTCTCCTCCATCAGGATGGTTCTAGAGGTACCAGATTACACTCCCTATAACCCTAACTCTCTCCTCCATCAGGATGGTTCTAGAGGTACCAGATTACACTCCCTGTAACCCTAACTCTCTCCTCCATCAGGATGGTTCTAGAGGTACCAGATTACACTCCCTATAACCTAACTCTCTCCTCCATCAGGATGGTTCTAGAGGCAAGATTACACTCCCTATAACCCTAACTCTCTCCTCCTCCATCAGGATGGTTCTAGAGGTACCAGATTACACTCCCTGTAACCCAAACTCTCTCCTCCATCAGGATGGTTCTAGAGGTACCAGATTACACGCCCTATAACCCTAACTCTCTCCTCCATCAGGATGGTTCTAGAGGTACCAGATTACACTCCCTATAACCCAAACTCTCTCCTCCATCAGGATGGTTCTAGAGGTACCAGACATTCCCTATAACCCTAACTCTCTCCATCAGGATGGTTCTAGAGGTACCAGATTACACTCCCTGTAACCCTAACTCTTCCTCCATCAGGATGGTTCTAGAGGTACCAGGTTACACTCCCTATAACTTAACTCTCTCCTCCATCAGGATGGTTCTAGAGGTACCAGATTACACTCCCTGTAACCCAAACTCTCTCCTCCATCAGGATGGTTCTAGAGGTACCAGATTACACTCCCTGTAACCCTAACTCTCTCCTCCATCAGGATGGTTCTAGAGGTACCAGATTACACTCCCTGTAACCCAAACTCTCTCCTCCATCAGGATGGTTCTAGAGGTACCAGATTACACTCCCTATAACCCTAACTCTCTCCTCCATCAGGATGGTTCTAGAGGTACCAGATTACACTCCCTGTAACCCTAACTCTCTCCTCCATCAGGATGGTTCTAGAGGTACCAGATTACACTCCCTGTAACCCTAACTCTCTCCTCCATCAGGATGGTTCTAGAGGTACCAGATTACACTCCCTGTAACCCTAACTCTCTCCTCCATCAGGATGGTTCTAGAGGTACCAGATTACACTCCCTATAACCCTAACTCTCTCCTCCATCAGGATGGTTCTAGAGGTACCAGATTACACTCCCTGTAACCCTAACTCTCTCCTCCATCAGGATGGTTCTAGAGGTACCAGATTACACTCCCTATAACCCTAACTCTCTCCTCCATCAGGATGGTTCTAGAGGTACCAGATTACACTCCCTGTAACCCAAACTCTCTCCTCCATCAGGATGGTTCTAGAGGTACCAGATTACACTCCCTATAACCCTAACTCTCTCCTCCATCAGGATGGTTCTAGAGGTACCAGATTACACTCCCTGTAATCCCAACTCTCTCCTCCATCAGGATGGTTCTAGAGGTACCAGATTACACTCCCTATAACCCTAACTCTCTCCTCCATCAGGATGGTTCTAGAGGTACCAGATTACACTCCCTGTAACCCTAACTCTCTCCTCCATCAGGATGGTTCTAGAGGTACCAGATTACACTCCCTGTAACCCTAACTCTCTCCTCCATCAGGATGGTTCTAGAGGTACCAGATTACACTCCCTATAACCCTAACTCTCTCCTCCATCAGGATGGTTCTAGAGGTACCAGATTACACTCCCTGTAACCCTAACTCTCTCCTCCATCAGGATGGTTCTAGAGGTACCAGATTACACTCCCTGTAACCCTAACTCTCTCCTCCATCAGGATGGTTCTAGAGGTACCAGATTACACTCCCTGTAACCCTAACTCTCTCCTCCATCAGGATGGTTCTAGAGGCGGGCCAGAAGCCACACTCCCTGTCACCCTTAACTCTCTCCATCAGGATGGGTTCTAGAGGTACCAGATTACACTCCCTGTAACCCTAACTCTCTCCTCCCATCAGGATGGTTCTAGAGGGTACCAGATTACACTCCCTATAACCCTAACTCTCCCTCCATCAGGATGGCTCAGAGGTACCAGATTACACTCCCTGTAACCCTAACTCTCCTCCATCAGGATGGTTCTAGAGGTACCAGATTACACTCCCTGTAACCCAAACTCTCTCCTCCATCAGGATGGTTCTAGAGGTACCAGATTACACTCCCGTAGAACCCTAACTCTCTCCTCCCATCAGGATGGTTCTAGAGGTGCCAGATTACACTCCCTGTAACC
>NW_027014812.1:7500-12723 GCF_036934945.1 Oncorhynchus masou masou | reverse complement strand
TGATCCACATACGGACCTTTGAGATTCATATCAGGACTTTGGGTTCAAACTCTGCTCCCCAAAAGAGTTCCCTGCTCCTGTCTACATCTTTCTCCTACTTCAGAGGGGGTCTGGAAATGTGAGATTGTGTGTGTGTGTGTGTGTGTGTGTGTGTGTGTGTGAGAGGGGGGATACCCCTTCCTAATTGTAATCCCGACCTCGGCCCGACCATGGAAAACAAAAAAAACTGAAAAGATAATAGGAATAGCCCAGTCGGACCCAGTGACTGATAGATCCCTGGAAATCTGAGCATGTCTGTGTGTCTGTGTGTGTGTGTGTGTGTGTCTGTGTGTCTGTGTGTGTCTGTGTGTCTGTGTGTGTGTGTGTGTGTGTGTGTGTGTGTGTGTGTGTGTGTGTGTGTGTGTGTGTGTGTGTGTGTGTGTCTGTGTGTGTGTCTGTGTGTGTGTGTCTGTGTGTCTGTGTGTGTCTGTGTGTCTGTGTGTGTGTGTGTGTTTGTGTGTTAGACCTCCCGGAGTGTCAGAGCGTGCAAAACTCACCCCCAGTCGGGGTGGATTAGAGAGAGGCATGATGGGTAAATCTGGAGACTTTCTCACGCCAGCCAGCTTTATTAGACAGACAGTACGTGTGTGTGTGTGTGTGTGTGTGTGTGTGTGTGTGTGTGTGTGTGTGTGTGTGTGTGTGTGTGTGTGTGTGTGTGTGTGTGAGAAGGCCCTCCATACGTCTCTAACCATCTACAGTGCTTTCCCATCCCAACCCATCAATTGGAAGACTTGCCCTCCATTGGTCTCCACATCTTGAACTGTCCATGTAGTCTCAGGTATGCGATTGAGGGCCATTGAAAACAGGACAATGATGAAGAGTAGACTGCAGTAGAAAGCTGTCCAGGTTCTCCACCTATAGGCCCATTGACGTAGCCATTTCCTGCAGTAAAATGACCTAGTGGCCTCATGGGTGGTAAGTTTTCATATTTTTCATAATTTCATATTTAATAAACATTAGATTTTTTTTTCACTCGCTGATAAATCCGGTGTTTCTATGTCAAACGGTTTTGCTACATTTCAGTCTTCTGTGTTTTCTGACATGGTGTCTTCTTTTTAAAACCCGTAACCAATGAGTGTGAGGTGAATACGTTTGTTTCAAAGTAGATTTGTTTAAGACTACCCAGAAACACTCTGTATGACCCACAGCAGGTAAAAGGTTAATAAATAAACAAACACTCTGAAATGTCAGTGAACTTTCAGTCGGATCACGAACCCCGTGACGTGTCTCCTGTCAAACCGAAACAACTGCTGTCGTGAAAATCTGACATATGAATTCATGGGACGGTTCAGAAACGGAAATAATAGCATCAGAATTTATATCAGTTGAGGGATAAGGCAACAGTTTCCACTAAACACAGTAGGTAAGAGAGCAGAAGGTCTAGGAATACTGTACCAACAGAACATCTCTTCTTAGTCACAACACAACAGTGACAGGTGCAGACCTACTGAAATGGATCCTGTTGAATATCCTTAGATTCAAATACAATCAAATTCTATTTGTCACATACACATGGTTAGCAGATGTTAATGCGAGTGTAGCGAAATGCTTGTGCTTCTAGTTCCGACAATGCAGTAATAACCAACGAGTAATCTAACTAACAATTCCAAAACTGAGCATGTCTGTAACACCAGAGCGATATATTTATGGTTTTATGGATGCACTTGTTCATGTAAATATCTGACTCTGGGTGAGACTGTTTAAAGGACAGGAAGGACCCACGCTCTAATATAGCTCATAATTCATCGCTATCACCGTTATCACCGCTATCACCTTTATCACTGTTGTTACCATTGTTACCGCTATCACTGTTGTTACCGTTATCACCGTTGTTACCACTATCACCGTTATCACCGCTATAACTGTTGTTACCGTTATCACCACTATCACCGTTATCACCGTTATCACCACTATCACCGTTATTACTGTTATCACCACTATCACCGTTGTTACCGCTATCACCGTTATCACAGTTATCACCATTATCACCATTATCACCGCTATTATCGTTATCACCGTTATCACCATTATTACCGCTATTACCTTTATCACCGTTATTACCGTTATCACCACTATCACCGTTATTACCGTTATCACCACTATCACCGTTATCACCGCTATTACCGCTTATGACCGCTATCACCGTTATCACCGCGTTATCACCGCTATCACCACTATCACCGCTATCACCGCATTACCGCTATCACCGCTATCACCGCTATTACCGCTTATCACCGTTATCACCACTATCACCGTTATCACCGCATCACCACCATCACCGCTATCACCGTTATCACCACTATCACCGCATTACCGCATCACCGCTATCACCGCTATCATCATTATCACCGCTTATCACCGCGATCACCGTTATCACCGTTATCACCGCTATTACCGGGCATCACCGCTATCACCACTATCACCGCTATCACCGCTATCACCGCATCACCGCGGATCACCACTATCACCACTATCACCGCCATCACCGTTATCACCGTTATTACCGCGATCGCCACTATCACCGCGATCACCGTTATCACCGCTATCACCGTTATCACCACTATCACCGCAATCACCGCTATCACCGCTATTGCCGTTATCACCGCTATTACCGCTATCACCGCTATCACCACTATCACCGCAATCACCGCTATCACCGCTATCGCCAAGCATTATCACCACTATCACCGCTATCACCGCTATTACCGCTATCACCGTTATCACCACTATCACCGTATCACCGCTATTACCGCATCACCACTATCACCGTTATCACCGTTATCACCGTTATCACCACTATCACCGCTATCACCGTTATCACCATTATCACCGCTTATTACCGTTATCACCACTATCACCGTTATCACCATTATCACCACTATCGCCGCTATCACCGTTATCACCGTTATCACCGTTATCACCGTTATCACCTTTATCACCGCTATCACCACTATCGCCGCTATCACCGTTATCACCGTTATCACCGTTATCACCACTATCACCGCTATCGCCGTTATCACCATTATCACCGTTATTACCGTTATCACCGTTATCACCATTATCACCGTTATCACCGTTATCACCTTTATCACCGTTGTCACCACTATCACCGCTATAACCGCTATCACCGTTATCACCGTTATCACCGTTATCACCACTATCACCGCTATCACCGTTATAACCATTATCACCGTTATTACCGTTATCACCACTATCACCGCTATCACCATTATCACCGTTATCACCACTATCGCGCTATCACCGCTATCACCGCTATCACCGCATCACCTTTATCACCGTTGTCACCACTATCACCGCTATAACCGCTATCACCGTTATCACCGTTATCACCTTTATCACCGTTATCACCGTTATCACCGTTATCACCACTATCACCGCAATCACCGTTATCACCGTTATTACCGTTATCACCGTTATTACCGTTATCACCGTTATCACCACTATCACCGCAATCACCGCTATCACCGTTATCACCGTTATCACCACTATCACCGCTATCACCGTTATTACCGTTATCACCGTTATCACCGTTATCACCACTATCACCGTTATCACCGTTATTACCGTTATCACCACTATCACCGTTATCACCGTTATCACCACTATCACCGCTATCACCGTTATCACCATTATCACCGTTATTACCGTTATCACCACTATCACCGTTATCACCGTTATCACCACTATCACCGCTATCACCGTTATCACCGTTATCACCACTATCACCGTTATCACCGTTATTACCGTTATCACCACTATCACCGTTATCACCGTTATCACCACTATCACCGCTATCACCGTTATCACCATTATCACCGTTATTACCGTTATCACCACTATCACCACTATCACCGCTATCACCGTTATCACCGTTATTACCGTTATCGCCACTATCGCCGTTATCACCGTTATCACCGTTATCACCGTTATCACCACTATCACCGCAATCACCGTTATCACCGTTATTGCCGTTATCACCGTTATTACCGTTATCACCGCTATCACCACTATCACCGCAATCACCGTTATCACCGTTATCGCCGTTATCACCACTATCACCGCTATCACCGTTATTACCGTTATCACCGTTATCACCACTATCACCGTTATCACCGTTATTACCGTTATCACCACTATCACCGTTATCACCGTTATCACCACTATCACCGCTATCACCGTTATCACCATTATCACCGTTATTACCGTTATCACCACTATCACCGTTATCACCATTATCACCACTATCGCCGCTATCACCATTATCACCGTTATTACCGTTATCACCACTATCACCGTTATCACCATTATCACCGTTATCACCACTATCGCCGCTATCACCGTTATCACCGTTATCACCGTTATCACCGTTGTCACCGTTATCACCGTTGTCACCACTATCACCGCTATAACCGCTATCACCGTTATCACCTTTATCACCGTTATCACCATTATCACCGTTATCACCACTATCACCGCAATCACCGTTATCACCGTTATTACCGTTATCACCGTTATTACCGTTATCACCGTTATCACCACTATCACCGCAATCACCGCTATCACCGTTATCACCGTTATCACCACTATCACCGTTATCACCGTTATTACCGTTATCACCACTATCACCGTTATCACCGTTATCACCGTTATCACCACTATCACCGCTATCACCGTTATCACCATTATCACCGTTATTACCGTTATCACCACTATCACCGTTATCACCGTTATCACCACTATCACCGCTATCACCGTTATCACCGTTATCACCGTTATCACCGTTATCACCGTTATCACCGCTATCACCGTTATCACCGTTATCACCGTTATCACCGTTATCACCGTTATCACTGTTATCACCTTTATCACCTTTATCACCGTTATCGCCGTTATCACCGTTATCACCACTATCACCGTTATCACCGTTATCACCGTTATCACTGTTATCACCTTTATCACCGTTGTCACCACTATCACCGCTATCACCGCTATCACCGTTATCACCGTTATCACTGTTATCACCTTTATCACCTTTATCACCGTTATCACCATTATCACCGTTATCACCACTATCACCGTTATCACAGTTATCACCGTTATCACCACTATCACCGCTATCACCGTTATCACTGTTATCACCGTTATCACCGTTATCACTGTTAT
>NW_027014811.1:0-12724 GCF_036934945.1 Oncorhynchus masou masou | reverse complement strand
CATAACTCTAGCTCTAACCATAACTCTAGCTCTAACCATAACTCTAGCTCTAACCATAACTCTAGCTCTAACCATAACTCTAGCTCTAACTCTAGCTCTAACCATAACTCTAGCTCTAATCATAACTCTAGCTCTAATCATAACTCTAGCTCTAATCATAACTTCTAGTTTCTAACCATAACTTCTAGTTTCAAATCTAGCTTAACCTTAACTCTAACTCTTAGCTTAGCTTCTAACTTTAGTTTCTAGTTTCGAACTCTAGCTCTAGCTCTAACTCTAGCTCTAACTCTAGCTCTAACTCTAGCTCTAACTCTAGCTCTAACTCTAACTAATTCTAACTCTAGTTCTAACTCCAACTCTAACCTTAGCTCTAACTCTTAACTCTAATTCTAACCTTAACTCTAATTCTAACCTTAACTCTAATTCTAACCTTAACTCTAATTCTAACCTTAGCTCTAGCTCTAACTTTAACCTTAACTCTAGCTCTAACTCTAGCTCTAAATCTAACTAATTCTAACTCTAACTAATTCTAACTCTAGCTCTAACCTTAGCTCTAGCTCTAACTCTTAACTCTAATTCTAACCTTAACTCTAATTCTAACCTTAGCTCTAGCTCTAACTCGAACCATAACTCTAACTCTAGCTCTAACCATAACTCTAGCTCTAACCATAACTCTAGCTCTAACCATAACTCTAGCTCTAACCATAACTCTAACCATAACTCTAGCTCTAACCATAACTCTAGCTCTAACCATAACTCTAGCTCTAACCATAACTCTAGCTCTAACCATAACTCTAGCTCTAACTCTAGCTCTAACCATAACTCTAGCTCTAACTCTAGCTCTAACCTTAACTCTAGCTCTAATCATAACTCTAGCTCTAACTCTAGCTCTAACCTTAACTCTAGCTCTAACCTTAACTCCTCTAACCTTAACTCTAACCTTAACTCTAACCTTAACTCTAACCTTAGCTCTAACCTTAGCTCTAACCTTAGCTCTAACCTTAGCTCTAACCTTAGCTCTAACCTTAGTTTCTAACCTTAGTTTAGTTTAACCTTAGTTTAGTTTCTAACCTTAGCTCTAGCTTTAACTATAACTCTAGCTCTAACCATAACTCTAGCTCTAACTATAACTTCTAGCTTCTAACTTAGCTCTAACCTTAACTTCTAGCTCTAACCATAACTTAACCTTAACTCTAACCTTTAACTTAACCTTAGTTCTAACCTTAGTTCTAACCTTAGTTTCTAACTCTTGCTTCTAGTTTCTAACCTTAGCTCTAGCTCTAACCTTAGCTCTAGCTCTAACCTTAGCTCTAGCTCTAACCATAACTCTAGCTCTAACCATAACTCTAGCTCTAACCATAACTCTAGCTCTAACTCTAGCTCTAACCTTAACTCTAGCTCTAACCATAACTCTAACCTTAACTCTAACCTTAACTCTAACCTTAACTCTAACCTTAGCTCTAACTTAGTTTAATCCTTAGCTTAGTTTAACCTTAGTTTCTAGCTTAACCTTAGCTTAGCTCTAACCTTAGCCTAGTTTCTAACCTTAGCTTAGTTTCAACCTTAGTTTAGCTCGCTCTAACTCTAGCTCTAACTCTAGCTCTAACCTTAGCTCTAACTCTAACTTTAGCTCTAAATCTAGCTCTAACTCTAACCTTAGCTCTAACTCTAGCTCTAACTCCAGCTCTAACTCTAACCTTAGCTCTAACCTTAACTCTAACCTTAACTTCTAACTCTTAACTTAACCTTAACTTCTAAATTAGTTTCTAACTTCTAACCTTAGTTTAACTTAACCTTAGCTTCAACTCTAGCTCTAACTCCAGCTTCTAACTCTAACCTTAGCTCTAACTCTAGCTCTAACTCTAACTCTAACCTTAGTTTCTAACTTCTAACTTCTTAGCTCTAACTCTAACCTTAGCTCTAACTCTAACCTTAACTCTAACCTTAACTCTAACATTAGCTCTAACTTCTAGTTTAACTTTAGCTCTAACTTCTAGCTCTAACTTCTAGTTTAACTCTAGCTCTAACTCTAGCTCTAACTCTAACTAATTCTAACTCTAGTTCTAACTCCAACTCTAACCTTAGCTCTAGCTCTAACTCTTAACTCTAATTCTAACCTTAACTCTAATTCTAACCTTAACTCTAATTCTAACCTTAACTCTAATTCTAACCTTAACTCTAATTCTAACCTTAGCTCTAGCTCTAACTTTAACCTTAACTTAGCTCTAACTTAGCTTTAAATCTAACTAATTCTAACTCTAACTAATTCTAACTTCTAGCTCTAACCTTAGCTTCTAGCTTAACTCTTAACTCTAATTTAACCTTAACTCTAATTTAACCTTAGTTTCTAGCTCTAACTCGAACCATAACTCTAACTCTAGCTCTAACCATAACTTCTAGCTCTAACCATAACTTCTAGCTTAACCATAACTTCTAGCTTCTAACCATAACTCTAACCATAACTCTAGCTCTAACCATAACTTCTAGCTCTAACCATAACTTCTAGTTTAACCATAACTTCTAGCTCTAACCATAACTCTAGTTTCTAACTATAACTTCTAGTTTCTAACTTAGTTTAACCATAACTTCTAGTTTCTTAACTTCTAGTTTAACCTTAACTTCTAGCTTCTAATCATAACTTCTAGCTCTAACTTCTAGCTCTAACCTTAACTCTAACTTAACCTTAACTTAACCTAACTTAACCTTAACTTAACTTTAGTTTCTAACCTTAGTTTAACCTTAGTTTCTAACTCTTAGTTTCTAACCTTAGTTTAACCTTAGTTCTAACTCTTAGTTTAACCTTAGTTTAGTTCTAACTCTTAGTTTCTAGTTTAACCTTAGTTTCTAGCTTCTAACCATAACTTCTAGTTTAACCATAACTTCTAGCTTCTAACTATAACTTCTAGCTCTAACTTCTAGCTCTAACCTTAACTTCTAGCTTCTAACCATAACTCTAACCTTAACTCTAACCTTAACTTAACCTTAACTTAACCTTAGTTTCTAACTCTTAGTTTCTAACCTTAGTTTAACCTTAGTTTCTAACCTTAGTTTAGTTTAACCTTAGTTTCTAGCTTCTAACCTTAGTTTCTAGTTTCTAACTATAACTTCTAGTTTAACTATAACTTCTAGTTTAACTTAGTTTAACCTTAACTTCTAGTTTCTAACTTTAACTTAACCTTTAACTTAACCTTAGTTTCTAATCCTTAGTTTCTAACTTTAGTTTAGTTTAACTTTAGTTTAGTTTCTAACCTTAGTTTCTAGTTTAACCTTAGTTTAGTTTAACCTTAGTTTAGCTCCTTTAGCTCTAGTTTAACCTTAGTTTAGTTCTAACCTTAGTTTCTAGTTTAACCTTAGTTTAGTTTCGCTTTCAACTCTAGTTTCTAACTTCTAGCTCTAACCTTAGCTCTAACTCTAACTTTAGCTCTAAATCTAGCTCTAACTCTAACCTTAGCTCTAACTCTAGCTCTAACTCCAGCTCTAACTCTAACCTTAGCTCTAACCTTAACTCTAACCTTAACTCTAACATTAGCTCTAAATCTAGCTCTAACTCTAACCTTAGCTCTAACTCTAACCTTAGCTCTAACTCTAGCTCTAACTCCAGCTCTAACTCTAACCTTAGCTCTAACTCTAGCTCTAACTCTAACTCTAACCTTAGCTCTAACTCTAACCTTAGCTCTAACTCTAACCTTAGCTCTAACTCTAACCTTAACTCTAACTCTAACCTTAACTCTAACCTTAACTCTAACATTAGCTCTAACTCTAGCTCTAACTCTAGCTCTAACTCTAGCTCTAACTCTAGCTCTAACTCTAGCTCTAACTCTAACTCTAACTCTAACTCTAACTCTGACTCTGACTCTAGCTCTAACCTTAGCTCTAACTCTAATTCTAACCTTAACTCTAATTCTAACCTTAGCTCTAGCTCTAACTTTAACCTTAACTCTAACTCTAACCTTAGCTCTAACTCTAGCTCTAACTCTAGCTCTAACTCTAGCTCTAGCTCTAGCTCTAGCTCTAACTCTAGCTCTAACTCTAGCTCTAACTCTAGCTCTAACTCTAGCTCTAACCTTAGCTCTAACCTTAGCTCTAACCTTAGCTCTAACTCTAACCTTAGCTCTAACTCTAACCTTAGCTCTAACTCTAGCTCTATCTCTAATTCTAACCTCAACTCTAGCTCTAATTCTAACCTTAGCTCTAACTCTAGCTCTAACTCTAGCTCTAACTCTAACCTTAGCTCTAGCTCTAACTCTTAACTCTAATTCTAACCTTAGCTCTAGCTCTAACTTTAACCTTAACTCTAACTCTAGCTCTAACTCTATCTCTAACTAATTCTAACTCTAGCTCTAGCTCTAACTCTAATTCTAACCTTAGCTCTAGCTCTAACTTTAACCTTAACTCTAGCTCTAACTTTAACTCCAACTCCAGCTCCAGCTCCAGCTCCAGCTCCAACTCCAACTCCAACTCCAGCTCTAACCTCTGGCTCTGGCTCTGGCTCTGGCTCTAGCTCCAACTCTAACTCTAACTCTAACCTTAGCTCTAACTCTAACTCTAACCTTAACTCTAACATTAGCTCTAAATCTAGCTCTAACTCTAACCTTAGCTCTAACTCTAACCTTAGCTCTAACTCTAGCTCTAACTCCAGCTCTAACTCTAACCTTAGCTCTAACTCTAGCTCTAACTCTAACTCTAACCTTAGCTCTAACTCTAACCTTAGCTCTAACTCTAACCTTAGCTCTAACTCTAACCTTAACTCTAACTCTAACCTTAACTCTAACCTTAACTCTAACTCTAGCTCTAACTCTAGCTCTAACTCTAGCTCTAACTCTAGCTCTAACTCTAGCTCTAACTCTAGCTCTAACTCTAACTCTAACTCTAACTCTAACTCTGACTCTGACTCTAGCTCTAACCTTAGCTCTAACTCTAATTCTAACCTTAACTCTAATTCTAACCTTAGCTCTAGCTCTAACTTTAACCTTAACTCTAACTCTAACCTTAGCTCTAACTCTAGCTCTAACTCTAGCTCTAACTCTAGCTCTAGCTCTAGCTCTAGCTCTAACTCTAGCTCTAACTCTAGCTCTAACTCTAGCTCTAACCTTAGCTCTAACCTTAGCTCTAACCTTAGCTCTAACTCTAACCTTAGCTCTAACTCTAACCTTAGCTCTAACTCTAGCTCTATCTCTAATTCTAACCTCAACTCTAGCTCTAATTCTAACCTTAGCTCTAACTCTAGCTCTAACTCTAGTTTCTAACTCTAACCTTAGCTTAGCTCTAACTCTAACTCTAATTCTAACCTTAGCTTCTAGCTCTAACTTTAACCTAACTCTAACTCTAGCTCTAACTCTATCTCTAACTAATTTAACTTCTAGCTCTAGCTCTAACTCTAATTCTAACCTTAGCTCTAGCTCTAACTTTAACCTTAACTCTAGCTCTAACTTTAACTCCAACTCCAGCTCCAGCTCCAGCTCCAACTCCAACTCCAACTCCAGCTCTAACCTCTGGCTCTGGCTCTGGCTCTGGCTCTAGCTCCAACTCTAACTCTAACTCTAACCTTAGCTCTAACTCTAACTCTAGCTCTAACTCTAACCTTAGCTCTAACTCTAGCTCTAGCTCTAACTCTGACTCTAGCTCTAACTTTAGCTCTAGCTCTAGCTCTAACTCTGACTCTAACTCTTAACTCTAATTCTAACCTTAACTCTAATTCTAATTCTAACCTTAACCTTAACTCTAATTCTAACTTTAACTCTAGCTCTAACTCTAGCTCTAACTCTAATTCTAACCTCAACTCTAGCTCTAACCTTAACTCCCAGCTCTAACTCTAACTCTAATTCTAACTCTAGCTCTAATTCTAACCTTAACTCTAATTCTAAACTTAACTCTAGCTCTAACTCTAGTTCTAACCTTAACTCTAGCGCTAATTCTAACCTTAACTCTAGCTCTAATTCTAATCTTAACTCTAGCTCTAATTCTTACCTTAACTCTAGCTCTAATTCTAATCTTAACTCTAGCTCTAATTCTAATCTTAACTCTAGCTCTAATTCTAACCTTAGCTCTAGCTCTAACTCTTAACTCTAACTCTAACCTTAACTCTAGCGCTAATTCTAACCTTAACTCTAGCTCTAATTCTAATCTTAACTCTAGCTCTAATTCTAATCTTAACTCTAGCTCTAATTCTAATCTTAACTCTAGCTCTAATTCTAATCTTAACTCTAGCTCTAACTGTAACTCTAACCTGCTTGAACCACGCACACCATTTCTTTCTACAGTGTGAGAGCCAATGTCATTGAGCATTATTTTGGGATATGATTGTAGGAGACCTGTTTTTATTGGCAACCCGAGGGCACTGTGGTCAAAAAGATAGGGCAGAGAAGCGTTCCATGTCAAGAAGCTGGTAGTTAAAACTGTATTTCGTCTAAACGTATTTGATGTGTGTATCTGAAAATAGATCGGCTTGAAATAGATTTTGATGGAAAGGAAATGACTGCATATGACCCGCCTAAACAGTATCAACATGTGCACCCTTTGTGGAGGTATTTAAACCTCTGGCCAGGCTTTGGAATGGAAAGCCCTGTCATTACGACCCATGGGGAGAAACACGCTGCTTTGTGATCATCATCGTCATCACCATTGTGTTTGGAATGTGTTAGAGTTCTGTTTTTAAGGGGGGGGGGTCGATCAGTTTTAATATTGCAGACAGATTGTGGGTTCCATCAATGTAATTGTCTGCATCATTTCCAATCCCCCTCGTATGTAATTTCTTCCTACTTTATTATTGTCTCCTAACCTTACCACCCCTCCCCTAATTGGAGTAAACTAATGAACAACAATACTTAGGCTTCTTCTTCCAGTTTATTCATACTATATACATTTTAAAGACAGCATATTTTACACTAGTTATCTTTTTGTGTGTGTTTGTGTGTGTTTGTTTGTGTTTGTGTGTGTGTGGGCACCTTTAAAAGGGAAGGACCGCCGTGGTAACGGCTGGAGGGTCTGGTATCAAATACATTAAAACACATGGTTTCCAGGCATTTGATGCCATTTCATTTCCTCCTTTCCAGACATTATTATGAGCCGTCCTCCCCTCGCCATCCTTGTCTGGTATGTGTGTGTGTGTGTGTGTGTGTGTTTGCGCGTGGGAGTGTTTGTGTGTTCACGTCAATAAGAGCAGAACCACAACGCAGGCATTCCTTGGTCTTTTTTCTAGGCTGTGGTGGCCACTGGGCAGAAACCACGTTGAATGTAGAATATGAAGAGACTGTGGTTAGTATACAAACAGCAGCCTCCACAAACTCATCTTTCTCAGACTCTGGACAGATTCTTCAGCGAGATCAACTCCTCACTTCATCGACAGGTCAAATATGCATGTGTGGAGAAATACACTCAAAGGCATCTATCCAGGAACGAGGCGAAACCCAGATGCAGATGTTTGGAGTCTTACAATGTTAAATAATCCAAAGGGGTCGGCAAGACAATGGTCGTGGCAAAAATGTCAAAATCAGATCTGAGTCCAGGAGGTACAGAGTGGCAGACAGGCTCGTGGTCAGGCAGGCAGAATGGTCAGGCAGGCAGAATGGTCAGGCAGGCAGAATGGTCAGGCAGGCAGATTGGTCAGGCAGGCAGATTGGTCAGGCAGGCAGAATGGTCAGGCAGGTGGGCACAGAGTCCAGAAACAGGCAAGGGTCCAAACCGGGAGGACTAGAAAAAGGAGAATAGCAAAAGGAGTACGGGGAAAAACACTGGTTGACTTGACTGAACATACAAGACAAACTGGCACAGAGAGACAGGAAACACAGGGATAAATACACTGGGGATAACAAGCGACACCTGGAGGGGGTGGAGCCAATCACAGGAACAGGTGAAACAGATCAGGGCGTGACAGTATCATGTCTTTTCCCTGCGCTCATAATATCCTACAGTAAATATAGGACAACCATTCTTCACTGCATCTCTATTTTCTTTCTATATCCTTCAGTCTCAAACAACCCAAACTTACACCCATGAATTGAGGACATTTAGTTGAATACAGTACTGTACAGTGACATCACACAATGCATCTCGTATATTTGTCAGAGCACATTTTGCCCACTGTAAATACAGTACATATAGAGTACACAGATACAGCAAAAATTAAACTATTATTTAATTTTTTAAACATTAATTTCGACATTAGCAGTTAGACGTAATATCTAGTACACAGTAATATAAATTCATTAAGTAATATATTTTGATAATTTATTGATTCATGCTCATGCTCAGCTTCAATATTTATACAATACAAAAATTTGTCATAGCTCACAGAATTAGACAAGCAGGGTGTATTTAAAAAAAAATATATATACAGTATTGTTCGCTGTCCTGTATGCTTGATAACTTACGGTATATTGATAACTGCAAATTAAAAACATATTGATAACTGCATATCGTACTGTAAGCTACAGTCTCTGTCGATTCAACTTCCAGCCCCGACAGAGATGGCCGCCTCGCTTCGCGTTCCTAGGAAACTATGCAGTATTTTGGTTTTTTTAATGTATTATTTCTTACATTGTTACCCCAGGAAATCTTAGGCTTTATTACATACAGCAGGGAGGAACTATTGAATAGAAGAGCAACTTCAACTTACCAACATTACGACCAGGAATACAACTTTCCCGAAGCGGATCCTCTGTTTGGACCACCACCCAGGACAATGGATCGGATCCCAGCCGGCGACCCAGAACAGCTGCGTCGTAGAAGGGGCAGACGGAGCGGTCTTCTGGTCAGGCTCCAGAGACGGACACATCGCGCACCGCTCCCGAGCATACTACTCGCCAATGTCTAGTCTCTTGACAACAAGGTAGATGAAATCCGAGCAAGGGTTGCATTCCAGAGAGACATCAGAGACTGTAACTTTTTTTGTTTCACGGAAACATGGCTCACTCGAGACACGCAATCGGAGTCGGTACAACCACCTGGTTTCTTCACACATCACGCCGACAGAAACAAGCATCTCTCTGGTAAGAAGAAGGGCAGGGGTGTTATGCCTTATGATTAACGAGACATGGTGTGATCATAACAACATACAGGAACTCAAATCCTACTGTTCACCTGACCTAGAATTCCTCACAATCAAATGCCGACCGCGTTATCTACCAAGGAATTCTCTTTGATTATAATCACAGCCGTATATATCCCCCCCCAAGCAGACACATCGACGGCCCTGAAAGAACTTCATTCAACTCTATGTAAACTGGAAACCACATATCCTGAGGCTGCATTTATTGTAGCTGGGGATTTTAACAAGGCTATTCTGAAAACAAGGCTTCCTAAATTCTATCAGCACATTGATTGCGCAACCCGGGCTGGTAAAACCCTAGATCATTGTTATACTAACTTCCGCGATGCATATAAGGCCCTCCCCCGCCCTCCTTTCGGAAAAGCTGACCACGACTCCATTTTGTTGCTCCCTGCCTATAGACAGAAACTAAAACAGGAAGCTCCCGCGCTCCGGTCTCTTCAACACTGGTCCGACCAATCTGATTCCACACTTCAAGATTGCTTCGATCACGTGGATTGGGATATGTTCCACATTGCGTCAAACAACAACATTGACGAATACGCTGATTTGGTGAGTGATTTTATTAGCAAGTGCATCGGCGATGTCGTACCCACAGGGTCTATTAAAACATTCCCCAACCAGAAACCGTGGATTGATGGCAGCATTCGCGCAAAACTGAAAGCGCGAGCCACTGCTTTTAACCTCTTGAAACTCTGGGGGCAGTATTTCATTTTTGGATGAAAAACGTTCCCGTTTTAAACAAGATATTTTGTCACAAAAAGATGCTCGACTATGCATATAATTGATAGCTTTGGAAAGAAAACACTCTGAAGTTTCCAGGACTGCAAATATATTGTCTGTGAGTGCCCCAGAACAGGAGCTACAGGCAAAACCAAGATGAAACTGCAATCAGGAAATGAGCAGGATTTTTGAGGCTCTGTTTTTCATTGTTGGTAATCAAGCCTACCACTGTAGTGTCGTCTGCAAACTTGATGATTGAGTTGGAGACGTGCATGGCCACGCAGTCATGGATGAACAGGGAGTACAGGAGAGGGCTTAGAACGCACCCTTGTGGGGCCCAAGTGTTGATGATCAGCAGGGTGGAGATGTTGTTACCTACCCTCACCACCTGGGGGCGGCCCATCTTATATGGCTGTGAATGCGAAAGGAATGAGCCTGCCCTATCTATCATTTCCCCAAGGTGTCTGCAGCATTGTGACGTATTTGTAGGCATATCATTGGAAGATTGACCATAAGAAACTACATTTGCCAGGTGTCCGCCCGGTGTCCTCCGTCGAAATTGGTGCGTCATTTTCAGCTGCTGGTATTTTTCCATGGGATTCTGAGACGAAAGCAGGCTTCCACGAACGGCATATCAATGAAGAGATATGTGAAAAAAACACCTTGAGGATTGATTCTAAACAACGTTTGCCATGTTTCGGTCGATATTATGGAGTTAATTTTGAAAAAGTTTGACGTTTTGGTGACTGAATTTTCGGTTCGTTTCAGTAGCCAAATGTGATGTACAAAACGGAGCGATTTCTCCTACACAAAGATTCTTTCAGGAAAAACTGAACATTTGCTATGTAACTGAGAGTCTCCTCATTGAAAACATCCGAAGTTCTTCAAAGGTAAATGATTTTATTTATTTGGTTATCTGGTTTTTGTGAAAATGTTGCGTGCTAAATGCTACGCAAAATGCTAAGCTAGCTTGCAATACTCTTGACTCATTCCTCTTGCGTTCACAGCCATATAAGGAGATCATGAAAAACAGAGCCTCAAAAATCCTTGTCATTTCCTGGATGCCATCTCATCTTGGTTTTGCCTGAAGCTCACGTTATAGGGCACGCACAGAGAAGATCTTCTGTATTTCTGGACACGTCAGAGTGTTTTCTTTCGAACGGTAGCAATTATATGCATAGTCGAGCATCTTTTTGTGACAAAATATCTTGTTTAAAACGGGAACGTTTTTCATCCAAAAATGAAATTGCGCCCCCAGAGTTTCAAGAGGTTAACAACTTCTTTGCTCGCTTTGAGGACAATACAGTGCCACTGACACGGCCCGCTACCAAAACATGCGGACTCTCTTTCACTGCAGCCAACGTGAGTAAAACATTTAAACGTGTTAACCCTCGCAAGGCTGCAGGCCCAGACGGAATCCCTCAGAGCATGCGCAGACCAGCTGGCTGGTGTGTTTACGGACATATTCGATCAATCCTTATCCGTCTGCTGTTCCCACATGCTTCAAGAGGGTCACCATTGTTCCTGTTCCCAAGAAAGCTAAGATAACTGAGCTAAATGACTATCGCCACGTAGCACTCACTTCCGTCATCATGAAGTGCTTTGAGAGACTAGTCAAGGACCATATCACTGCCACCTGTCACCCTAGACTCACTCCAAATTTGCTTACCTCCCAATAGGTCGACAGATGACGCAATCACACTGCCCTATCCCATATGGACAAGAGGAATACCTATGTAAGAATGCTGTTCATCGATTACAGCTCAGCATTTAACACTATTAGTACCCTCCAAACTCGTCATTAAGCTCGAGACTCTGGGTCTCGACCCCGCCCTGTGCAACTGGGTCCTGGACTTCCTGACGGGCCGCCCCCAGGTGGTGAGGGTAGGTAACAACATCTCCACCCCGCTGATCATCAACACTTGGGCCCCACAAGGGTGCGTTCTGAGCCCTCTCCTGTACTCCCTGTTCATCCACGACTGTGTGGCCATGCACGCCTCCAACTCAATCATCAAGTTTGCAGAAGACACTACAGTGGTAGGCTTGATTACCAACAACGACGAGATGGCCTACAGGGAGGAGGTGAGGGTCCTCGGAGTGTGGTGTCAGGACAATAACCTCACACTCAACATCAACAAAACAAAGGAGATGATCGTGGACTTCAGGAAACAGCAGAGGGAGCACCCCCCTATCCACATCGACGGGACAGTAGTGGAGATGGTGGAAAGTTTTAAGTTCCTCTGCGTACACATCACGGACAAACTGAAATGGTCCATCCACACAGACAGTGTGGTGAAGAAGGAGCAACAGCGCCTCTTCAACCTCAGGAGGCTGAAGAAATTTGGCTTGTCACCAAAAACACTCACAAACTTTTACAGATGAACAATTGAGAGCATCCTGGCGGGCTGTATCACCGCCTGGTACGGCCCATAACTGTAAGGCTCTCCAGAGGGGAGTGAGGTCTGCACAACGCATCACCAGGGGCAAACTACCTGCCCTCCAGGACACCTACACCAACAGATGTCACAGGAAGGCCAGCCAAAAAGATCATCAAGGACAACCACCACCCGAGCCACTGCCTGTTCACCCCGCTATCATCCAGAAGGCGAGGTCAGTACAGGTGCATCAAAGCTGGGACCGAGAGACTGAAAAACAGCTTCTATCTCAAGGCCATCAGACTGTTAAACAGCCATCACTAGCATTGTGTGGCTGCTGCCATGCCCTACATTACTCATCTCATATGTATTTACTGTACTCTATGCCATGTACTGCATCTTGCCTATGCCGTTCGGCCATCACTCATTCAAAAAATGTTATGTACATATTCTGATTCATTCCTTTACACTTGTGTGCTTTAAGGTAGTTGTTGTGAAATTGTTAGGTTAGATTACTTGTTAGATATTACTGCATGGTCGTAACTAGAAGCATAAGCATTTCGCTACGTTCGCATTAACA
>NW_027014810.1:5000-12727 GCF_036934945.1 Oncorhynchus masou masou | reverse complement strand
CTCTGAGAGTGAGGTGGATATATATTATCACTGTGTAAAACCCAGCAGGACACTTCTCTGAGAGTGAGGTGAATATATATTATTACTGTGTAAAACCCAGCAGGACACTTCTCTGAGAGTGAGGTGGATATATATTATCACTGTGTAAAACCCAGCAGGACTACTTATTCCTCTGAGAGTGAGGTGGATATATATTATCACTGTGTAAAACCCAGCAGGACACTTCTCTGAGAGTGAGGTGGATATATATTATCACTGTGTAAAACCCAGCAGGACACCTCTCTGAGAGTGAGGTGGATATATATTATCACTGTGTAAAACCCAGCAGTACTACTTATTCCTCTGAGAGTGAGGTGGATATATATTATCACTGTGTAAAACCCAGCAGGACACTTCTCTGAGAGTGAGGTGGATATATATTATCACTGTGTAAAACCCAGCAGGACACTTCTCTGAGAGTGAGGTGGATATATATTATTACTGTGTAAAACCCAGCAGGACACCTCTCTGAGAGTGAGGTGGATATATATTATTACTGTGTAAAACCCAGCAGGACACTTCTCTGAGAGTGAGGTGGATATATATTATTACTGTGTAAAACCCAGCAGGACACTTCTCTGAGAGTGAGGTGGATATATATTATCACTGTGTAAAACCCAGCAGTACTACTTATTCCTCTGAGAGTGAGGTTGATATATATTATCACTGTGTAAAACCCAGCAGGACACTTCTCTGAGAGTGAGGTGGATATATATTATCACTGTGTAAAACCCAGCAGGACACTTCTCTGAGAGTGAGGTGAATATATATTATCACTGTGTAAAACCCAGCAGGACACTTCTCTGAGAGTGAGGTGGATATATATTATCACTGTGTAAAACCCAGCAGGACACTTCTCTGAGAGTGAGGTGGATATATATTATCACTGTGTAAAACCCAGCAGGACACTTCTCTGAGAGTGAGGTGGATATATATTATCACTGTGTAAAACCCAGCAGGACACTTCTCTGAGAGTGAGGTGGATATATATTATCACTGTGTAAAACCCAGCAGGACACTTCTCTGAGAGTGAGGTGGATATATATTATCACTGTGTAAAACCCAGCAGGACACTTCTCTGAGAGTGAGGTGGATATATATTATCACTGTGTAAAACCCAGCAGGACACTTCTCTGAGAGTGAGGTGGATATATATTATCACTGTGTAAAACCCAGCAGGACACTTCTCTGAGAGTGAGGTGGATATATATTATCACTGTGTAAAACCCAGCAGGACACTTCTCTGAGAGTGAGGTGGATATATATTATCACTGTGTAAAACCCAGCAGGACACTTCTCTGAGAGTGAGGTGGATATATATTATTACTGTGTAAAACCAATATTTACAGCTATAGAACAGAAAGCAGGTGTTTATTTCACCTGAGAAAGGCCCTGTGGTTCCAACAGAGCAACTGCAACTCCATGCTTCAACCGAATAAGATGCTCCCCTCTCTCTTTCCTCCCTAGTTCCCCTTTCACTCTCTCTTTCCTCCCTAGTTCCCCCTTTCACTCTCTCTTTCATCTCTAGTTCCCCTTTCCCTCTCTCTTTCCTCCCTAGTTCCCCCTTTCCCTCTCTCTTTCCTCCCTAATTCCCCTTTCCCCCGCTCTTTCCTCCCTAGTTCCCCTTTCCCTCTCTCTTTCCTCCCTAGTTCTCCCTCCCCTCTCTCTTTCCTCCCTAGTTCCCTAGTTCTCCCTCCCCTCTCTCTTTCCTCCCTAGTTCCCTAGTTCCCCCTTTCCCTATCTCTTTCCTCCCTAGTTCCCCTTTCCCTCTCTCTTTCCTCCCTAGTTCCCCCTTTCCCTCTCTCTTTCCTCCCTAGTTCCCTAGTTCTCCCTCCCCTCTCTCTTTCCTCCCTAGTTCCCTAGTTCTCCCTCCCCTCTCTCTTTCCTCCCTAGTTCCCTAGTTCTCCCTCCCCTCTCTCTTTCCTCCCTAGTTCCCTAGTTCCCCCTTTCCCTATCTCTTTCCTCCCTAGTTCCCCTTTCCCTCTCTCTTTCCTCCCTAGTTCCCCCTTTCCCTCTCTCTTTCCTCCCTAGTTCCCTAGTTCTCCCTCCCCTCTCTCTTTCCTCCCTAGTTCCCTAGTTCTCCCTCCCCCTCTCTCTTTCCTCCCTAGTTCCCTAGTTCTCCCTCCCTCTCTCTTTCCTCCCCTAGTTCCCTAGTTCTCCCTCCCCTCTCTCTTTCCTCCCTAGTTCCCTAGCTCCCCTTTCCCTCTCTCTTTCCTCCCTAGTTCCCTAGTTCCCCTTTCCCTCTCTCTTTCCTCCCTAGTTCCCTAGTTCCCCTTTCCCTCTCTCTTTCCTCCCTAGTTCCCTAGTTCCCCTTTCCCTCCTCTTTCCTCCCCAGTTCCCCTTTCCCTCTTCCTTTCCTCGCTAGTTCCCCTTTCCCTCTCTCTTTCCTCACATGTACCCCTTTCCCTCTCTCTTTCCTCCCTAGTTCTCCCTCCCCTCTCTCTTTCCTCCCTAGTTCCCTAGCTCCCCTTTCCCTCTCTCTTTCCTCACATGTACCCCTTTCCCTCTCTCTTTCCTCCCTAGTTCCCTAGCTCCCCTTTCCCTCTCTCTTTCCTCCCTAGTTCCCTAGTTCCCTTTCCCTCTCTCTTTCCTCCCTAGTTCCCTAGTTCTCCCTCCCCTCTCTCTTTCCTCCCTAGTTCCCTAGTTCCCCTTTCCCTCTCTCTTTCCTCCCTAGTTCCCTAGTTCCCCCTTTCCCTCTCTCTTTCCTCCCTAGTTCCCCTTTCCCTCTCTCTTTCCTCACATGTACCCCTTTCCCTCTCTCTTTCCTCCCTAGTTCCCTAGTTCCCCCTTTCCCTCTCTCTTTCCTCCCTAGTTCCCCTTTCCCTCTCTCTTTCCTCACATGTACCCCTTTCCCTCTCTCTTTCCTCCCTAGTTCCCTAGTTCTCCCTCCCCTCTCTCTTTCCTCCCTAGTTCCCCTTTCCCTCTCTCTTTCCTCCCTAGTTCCCTAGTTCTCCCTCCCCTCTCTCTTTCCTCCCTAGTTCCCTAGTTCTCCCTCCCCTCTCTCTTTCCTCCCTAGTTCCCTAGTTCCCCCTTTCCCTCTCTCTTTCCTCCCTAGTTCCCCTTTCCCTCTCTCTTTCCTCACATGTACCCCTTTCCCTCTCTCTTTCCTCCCTAGTTCCCTAGTTCCCCCTTTCCCTCTCTCTTTCCTCGCTAGTTCCCCTTTCCCTCTCTCTTTCCTCACATGTACCCCTTTCCCTCTCTCTTTCCTCCCTAGTTCCCTAGTTCTCCCTCCCCTCTCTCTTTCCTCCCTAGTTCCCTAGTTCTCCCTCCCCTCTCTCTTTCCTCCCTAGTTCCCCTTTCACTCTCTCTTTCCTCACATGTACCCCTTTCCCTCTCTCTTTCCTCCCTAGTTCCCTAGTTCCCCCTTTCCCTCTCTCTTTCCTCACATGTACCCCTTTCCCTCTCTCTTTCCTCCCTAGTTCCCTAGTTCTCCCTCCCCTCTCTCTTTCCTCCCTAGTTCCCTAGTTCTCCCTCCCCTCTCTCTTTCCTCCCTAGTTCCCTAGTTCCCCTTTCCCTCTCTCTTTCCTCCCTAGTTCCCCTTTCCCTCTCTCTTTCCTCACATGTACCCCTTTCCCTCTCTCTTTCCTCCCTAGTTCCCTAGTTCCCCCTTTCCCTCTCTCTTTCCTCGCTAGTTCCCCTTTCCCTCTCTCTTTCCTCACATGTACCCCTTTCCCTCTCTCTTTCCTCCCTAGTTCCCTAGTTCCCCCTTTCCCTCTCTCTTTCCTCGCTAGTTCCCCTTTCCCTCTCTTTCCTCACATGTACCCCTTTCCCTCTCTCTTTCCTCCCTAGTTCCCTAGTTCTCCCTCCCCTCTCTCTTTCATCCCTAGTTCCCTAGTTCTCCCTCCCCTCTCTCTTTCCTCCCTAGTTCCCTAGTTCCCCCTTTCCCTCTCTCTTTCCTCCCTAGTTCCCCTTTCCCTCTCTCTTTCCTCACATGTACCCCTTTCCCTCTCTCTTTCCTCCCTAGTTCCCTAGTTCCCCCTTTCCCTCTCTCTTTCCTCGCTAGTTCCCCTTTCCTCTCTCTCTTTCCTCACATGTACCCCTTTCCCTCTCTCTTTCCTCCCTAGTTCCCTAGTTCCCCCTTTCCCTCTCTCTTTCCTCGCTAGTTCCCCTTTCCCTCTCTCTTTCCTCACATGTACCCCTTTCCCTCTCTCTTTCCTCCCTAGTTCCCTAGTTCTCCCTCCCCTCTCTCTTTCCTCCCTAGTTCCCTAGTTCTCCCTCCCCTCTCTCTTTCCTCCCTAGTTCCCTAGTTCTCCCTCAACCTCTCTCTTTCCTCCCTAGTTCCCTAGTTCTCCCTCCCTCTCTCTTTCCTCCCTAGTTCCCTAGTTCTCCCTCCCCTTCTCTTTCCTCCCTAGTTCCCTAGTTCTCCCTCACCCTCTCTCTTTCCTCCCTAGTTCCCTAGTTCTCCCTCCCCTCTCTCTTTCCTCCCTAGTTCCCCTTTCCCTCTCTCTTTCCTCACATGTACCCCTTTCCCTCTCTCTTTCCTCCCTAGTTCCCTAGTTCCCCCTTTCCCTCTCTCTTTCCTCCCTAGTTCCCCTTTCCCTCTCTCTTTCCTCACATGTACCCCTTTCCCTCTCTCTTTCCTCCCTAGTTCCCTAGTTCTCCCTCCCCTCTCTCTTTCCTCCCTAGTTCCCTAGTTCTCCCTCCCCTCTCTCTTTCCTCCCTAGTTCCCTAGTTCCCCTTTCCCTCTCTCTTTCCTCACATGTTCCCCTTTCCCTCTCTCTTTCCTCCCTAGTTCCCTAGTTCCCCCTTTCCCTCTCTCTTTCCTCCCTAGTTCCCCTTTCCCTCTCTCTTTCCTCACATGTACCCCTTTCCCTCTCTCTTTCCTCCCTAGTTCCCTAGTTCCCCCTTTCACTCTCTCTTTCCTCGCTAGTTCCCCTTTCCCTCTCTCTTTCCTCACATGTACCCCTTTCCCTCTCTCTTTCCTCCCTAGTTCCCTAGTTCCCCCTTTCCCTCTCTCTTTCCTCCTAGTTCCCCTTTCCCTCTCTCTTTCCTCACATGTACCCCTTTCCCCTCTCTTTCCTCCCTAGTTCCCTAGTTCTCCCTCCCCTCTCTCTTTCCTCCCTAGTTCCCTAGTTCTCCCTCCCCTCTCTCTTTCCTCCCTAGTTCCCTAGTTCCCCTTTCCCTCTCTCTTTCCTCCCCAGTTCCCCTTTCCCTCTTCCTTTCCTCGCTAGTTCCCCTTTCCCTCTCTCTTTCCTCACATGTACCCCTTTCCCTCTCTCTTTCCTCCCTAGTTCCCTAGTTCTCCCTCCCCTCTCTCTTTCCTCCCTAGTTCCCTAGTTCCCCTTTCCCTCTCTCTTTCCTCCCTAGTTCCCTAGTTCCCCTTTCCCTCTCTCTTTCCTCCCTAGTTCCCCTTTCCCTCTCTCTTTCCTCACATGTACCCCTTTCCCTCTCTCTTTCCTCCCTAGTTCCCTAGTTCCCCTTTCCCTCTCTCTTTCCTCCCTAGTTCCCCTTTCCCTCTCTCTTTCCTCCCTAGTTCCCTAGTTCTCCCTCCCCTCTCTCTTTCCTCCCTAGTTCCCTAGTTCCCCCTTTCCCTCTCTCTTTCCTCCCTAGTTCACCTTTCCCTCTCTCTTTCCTCCCTAGTTCCCTAGTTCCCCTTTCACTCTACCTTTCCTCCCTAGTTCCCCTTTCCTTCTCTCTTTCCTCCCTCCCTAGTTCCCCTTTCCCTTTCTCTTTCCTCCCTAGTTCCCCTTTCCCTCTCTCTTTCCTCCCTAGTTCCTTAGTTCACCTTTCCCTCTCTCTTTCCTCCCTAGTGCCCTAGTTCCCCTTTCACTCTACCTTCCCTCCCTAGTTCCCCTTTCTCTCTCTCTTTCCTCCCTAGTTCCCCTTTCCCTCTCTCTTCCCTCCCTAGTTCCCCTTTCCCTCTCTCTTTCCTCCCTAGTTCCCTAGTTCCCCTTTCCCTCTACCTTTCCTCCCTAGCTCCCCTTTCTCTCTCTCTTTCCTCCCTAGTTCCCTAGTTCCCAGTTCCCAGGTCCCCTCTCTCTTTCCTCCCTCATTCCCCTTTCCCTCTCTCTTTCCTCCCTCTCTCTTTCCTCCCTAGTTCCCCTTTCCCTCTCTCTTTCCTCCCTAGTTTCCCAGTTCCCATCGGTCTTCCCCTCTCTCTCTCTTTCCCCTCTATCTCTGTCTCCACTCTCGCTCACTCTCATATCCCCCTTTCTCTCTCTCTTTCCCCTCTCTCTATCTCTGTCTCCACTCTCGCTCCCTCTCATATCCCCCTTTCTCTCTCTCTATCTCTGTCTCCACTCTCGCTCCCTCTCATATCCCCCTTTCTCTCTCTCTATGTCTGTCTCCACTCTCGCTCCCTCTCATATCCCCCTTTCTCTCTGTCTTCCCTTCAGAGGAAGAGGAAAGGTACAAGGCTGTCATCAAAGCACCAGGAGGGACCCTTTCTCTCTGTCTTCCCTTCAGAGGAAGAGGAAAGGTACAAGGCTGTCATCAAAGCACCAGGAGGGACCCTTTCTCTCTGTCTTCCCTTCAGAGGAAGAGGAAAGGTACAAGGCTGTCATCAAAGCACCAGGAGGGACCCTTTCTCTCTGTCTTCCCTTCAGAGGAAGAGGAAAGGTACAAGGCTGTCATCAAAGCACCAGGAGGGACCCTTTCTCTCTGTCTTCCCTTCAGAGGAAGAGGAAAGGTACAAGGCTGTCATCAAAGCACCAGGAGGGACCCTTTCTCTCTGTCTTCCCTTCAGAGGAAGAGGAAAGGTACAAGGCTGTCATCAAAGCACCAGGAGGGACCCTTTCTCTTTTTCCTCCTGGTATTTTTAGTCACATCTCACACCCCTGAGAGCCTTTTAACACATTTTTTCTCAACCAGATTTTATCGTTTGCATTTTACTCTCCTTTATTGCATCCCTCTTCTTTGCAGGAGGGATGATGGGAAGGGGGGGACAGAGAGGAAGATATTGAGAAGAGGGAGAAAGAGACAAGGGGGAATGGCGGGGAGGGGGGAAAGGGGATAAAGATAGATCGATGGACAGAGAGGGAAGAGAGAGAGAGCCACAGAGAGAGAGTGAGGTTGAGACAGAGAAGGTGGAAGGTAGAGAGAGACACAGAGAGGGAGGTGGAGAGAGACAGAGAGGGAGGGAGGTGGAGAGAGACAGAGAGGGAGGGAGGTAGAGAGAGACACAGAGAGGGAGGTGGAGAGAGACAGAGAGGGAGGGAGGTGGAGAGAGACAGAGAGGGAGGGAGGTAGAGAGAGACACAGAGAGGGAGGTGGAGAGAGACAGAGAGGGAGGGAGGTGGAGAGAGACAGAGAGGGAGGGATGTAGCGAGAACGACAGAGGGTGGACGGTAGAGAGAGATGGAAAGGGAGGGAGGTAGAGAGACAGAGAGGGAGGGAGGTGGAGAGAGAGACAGAGATGGAGGGAGGTAGAGAGAGAGACAGAGAGTGAGGGGGTGGAGAGAGAGACAGAGAGGGAGGGACGTGGAGAGAGAGACAGAGAGGGAGGGAGGTGGAGAGAGAGACAGAGATGGAGGGAGGTAGAGACAGAGGGAGGGAGGTAGAGAGAGACACAGAGAGGGAGATAGAGAGAGACAGAGAGGGTGGAAGGTAGAGAGAGACAGAGAGGGAGGGAGGTAGAGAGCGACAGAGAGGGAGGGAGGTAGAGAGAGACAGAGAGGGAGGGAGGAGGTAGAAAGAGACAGAGAGGGAGGGAGGAGGTAGAGAGAGACAGAGAGGGAGGGAGGTAGAGA
>NW_027014809.1:0-12727 GCF_036934945.1 Oncorhynchus masou masou | reverse complement strand
TCCACTGTGCAGGTTTCCAGTAGTGTGATTTCTATTTCCACTGTGCAGGTTTCCAGTAGTGTGATTTCTATTTCCACTGTGCAGTTTCCAGTAGTGTGATTTCTATTTCCACTATGCAGGTTTCCAGTAGTGTGATTTCTATTTCCACTGTGCAGGTTTCCAGTAGTGTGCAGAGGTTTCTATTTCCACTGTGCAGGTTTCCAGTAGTGTGATTTCTATTTCCACTGAGCAGTTTCAATGTGTGATTTCTTTCACTATACAGGTTTCAGTAGTGTGATTTCTATTTCCACTATGCAGTTTTCCAGTAGTGTGATTTCTATTTCCACTGTGCAGTTTCCAGTAGTGTGATTTCTATTTCCACTATGCAGTTTCCAGTAGTGTGATTTCTATTTCCACTATGCAGTTTCCAGTAGTGTGATTTCTATTTCCACTATGCAGTTTCCAGTAGTGTGATTTCTATTTCCACTGTGCAGGTTTCCAGTAGTGTGATTTCTATTTCCACTGTGCAGGTTTCCAGTAGTGTGATTCCTATTTCCACTGAGCAGTTTCCAGTAGTGTGATTTCTATTTTCACTGCAGTGCAGGTTTCCAGTAGTGTGATTTCTATTTCCACTGTGCAGTTTCCAGTAGTGTGATTTCTATTTCCACTGAGCAGTTTGTTTTTTCCAGTAGTGTGATTTCTTTCCATTTCCACTGTGCAGTTTCCAGTGCAGTTTCCGTGATTTCTATTTCCACTGTGCAGTTTCCAGTAGTGTGATTTCTATTTCCACTGTGCAGGTTTCCAGTGGATTTGATTTCTATTTCCACTGTGCAGTTTCCAGTTGTGTGATTTCTATTTCCACTGTGCAGGTTTCCAGGAGCAGCTGTGATTTCTATTTCCACTGTGCAGGTTTCAGTAGTGTGATTTCTATTTCCACTGTGCAGTTTCCAGTAGTGTGATTTCTATTTCCACTATGCAGTTTCCAGTAGTGTGATTTCTATTTCCACTATGCAGTTTCCAGTAGTGTGATTTCTATTCCACTGTGCAGGTTTCAGTAGTGTGATTTCTATTTCCACTGTGCAGGTTTCCAGTAGTGTGATTTCTATTTCCACTGTGCAGGTTTCCAGTAGTGTGATTTCTATTTCCACTGTGCAGTTTCCAGTAGTGTGATTTCTATTTCCACTAGCAGTTTCCAGCAGTTTCCAGTAGTGTGATTTCTATTTTTCTATTTCCACTGAGCAGGTTTCCAGGATTTCTATTTCCACTGTTTCCAGTAGTGTGATTTCTATTTCCACTGAGCAGGTGTAGTGTGATTTCTATTTCCACTGTGTTTTCCAGTAGTGTGATTTCTATTTCCACTGTGCAGTTTCCAGTTTCTATTTCCACTGAGCAGTTTCCAGTAGTGATTTCCACTATTTCAGTAGTGTGATTTCACCACTATGTTTCCAGTAGTGTGATTCTCTATTTCCACTATGCAGTTTCCAGTAGTGTGATTTCTATTTCCACTGAGCCAGTTTCTATTTCCACTGAGCAGTTTCCAGTAGTGTGATTTCTATTTCCACTGTGCAGGTTTCCAGTAGTGTGATTTCTATTTCCACTGAGCAGGTTTCCAGTAGTGTGATTTCTATTTCCACTGAGTTTCAGGTGTTCCAGTAGTGTGATTTCTATTTCCACTGAGCAGTTTCCAGTAGTGTGATTTCTATTTCCACTGTGCAGGTTTCCAGTAGTGTGATTTCTATTTCCACTGTTTCCAGCAGTTTCCAGTAGTGTGATTTCTATTTCCACTGAGCAGGTTTCCAGTAGTGTGATTTCTAGAGTTTCCAGTAGTGTGATTTCTATTTCCACTGAGCAGTTTCAGTAGTGTGATTTCTATTTCCACTGTGCAGGTTTCCAGTAGTGTGATTTCTATTTCCACTGTGCAGTTTCTAGTGTGATCCACTGTGCAGGTTTCCAGTAGTGTGATTTCTATTTCATAGTTTCCAGTGTGATTTCTATTTCCACTGTGATTTCTATTTCCACTCTGGACCATACAGATAGACAGAGGTGATTATGGACCATAGAGATAGACATACGTGATTCTGGGCCATAGAGATAGATAGATAGAGGTGATTCTGAACCATAGAGATAGACAGAGGTGATTCTGGACCATAGAGGTAGACAGAGGTGATTCTGGACCATAGAGATAGATAGACAGAGGTGATTCTGAACCATAGAGATAGATAGAGGTGATTCTGGACCATAGAGATAGATAGAGGTTATTCTGGACCATAGAGATAGACAGAGGTGACTCTGGACCATAGAGATAGATAGACAGAGGTGGTTCTGGACCATAGAGATAGATAGACAGAGGTGGTTCTGGACCATAGAGATAGATAGACACAGGTGATTCTGGACCATAGAGATAGATAGACAGAGGTGATTCTGGACCATAGAGATAGACAGAGGTGACAATGGACAATAGAGATAGATAGACATAGGTGGTTCTGGACCATAGAGATAGATAGACAGAGGTGATTCTGGACCATAGAGATAGATAGATAGATAGATAGATAGATAGATAGATAGATAGATAGATAGATAGATAGATAGATAGATAGATAGATAGATAGATAGATAGATAGATAGATAGATAGATAGATAGATAGATAGATAGATAGATAGAGGTGATTCTGGACCATAGAGATAGATAGACAGAGGTGATTCTGAACCATAGAGATAGATAGAGGTGATTCTGGACCATAGAGATAGACAGAGGTGACTCTGGACCATAGAGATAGATAGATAGAGGTGATTCTGAACCATAGAGATAGACAGAGGTGATTCTGGACCATAGAGATAGATAGACAGAGGTGATTCTGGACCATACAGATAGACAGAGGTGATTCTGGACCATAGAGATAGACAGAGGTGACTCTGGACCATAGAGATAGATAGACAGAGGTGATTCTGGACCATAGAGATAGATAGACAGAGGTGATTCTGGACCATAGAGATAGATACACAGAGGTGATTCTGAACCATAGAGATAGACAGAGGTGATTCTGAACCATAGAGATAGACAGAGGTGATTCTGGACCATAGAGATAGATAGACAGAGGTGATTCTGAACCATAGAGATAGACAGAGGTGTTTCTGGACCATAGAGATAGATAGACATAGGTGATTCTGAACCATAGAGATAGATAGACAGAGGTGATTCTGGACCATAGAGATAGATAGACAGAGGTGATTCTAGACCATAGAGATAGACAGAGGTGATTCTAGACCATAGAGATAGATAGACAGAGGTGATTCTAGACCATAGAGATAGACAGAGGTGATTCTAGACCATAGAGATAGATAGACAGAGGTGATTCTGGACCATAGAGATAGATAGACAGAGGTGATTCTGGACCATAGAGATAGATAGACAGAGGTGACTCTGGACCATAGAGATAGACAGAGGTGACTCTGGACCATAGAGGTAGACAGAGGTGACTCTGGACCATAGAGATAGACAGAGGTGAATCTAGACCATAGAGATAGATAGACAGAGGTGATTCTGGACCATAGATTTAGATAGACAGAGGTGATTCTGGACCATAGAGATAGATAGACAGAGGTGATTCTGGACCATAGAGATAGATAGACAGAGGTGATTCTGAACCATAGAGATAGATAGAGGTGATTCTGGACCATAGAGATAGACAGAGGTGACTCTGGACCATAGAGATAGACAGACAGAGGTGGTTCTGGACCATAGAGATAGATAGACAGAGGTGGTTCTGGACCATAGAGATAGAGAGACAGAGGTGATTCTGGACCATAGAGATAGATAGACAGAGGTGATTCTGGACCATAGAGATAGACAGATGTGACTCTGGACAATAGAGATAGATAGACAGAGGTGGTTCTGGACCATAGAGATAGATAGACAGAGGTGATTCTGAACCATAGAGATAGATAGAGGTGATTCTGGACCATAGAGATAGACAGAGGTGACTCTGGACCATAGAGATAGACAGACAGAGGTGGTTCTGGACCATAGAGATAGATAGACAGAGGTGGTTCTGGACCATAGAGATAGAGAGACAGAGGTGATTCTGGACCATAGAGATAGATAGACAGAGGTGATTCTGGACCATAGAGATAGACAGATGTGACTCTGGACAATAGAGATAGATAGACAGAGGTGGTTCTGGACCATAGAGATAGATAGACAGAGGTGATTCTGTACCATAGAGATAGATAGATAGATAGATAGATAGATAGATAGATAGATAGATAGATAGATAGATAGATAGATAGATAGATAGATAGATAGAGGTGATTCTGGACCATAGAGATAGATAGACAGAGGTGATTCTGAACCATAGAGATAGATAGATGTGATTCTGGACCATAGATATAGACAGAGGTGACTCTGGACCATAGAGATAGATAGACAGAGGTGATTCTAGACCATAGAGATAGATAGACAGAGGTGATTCTAGACCATAGAGATAGACAGAGGTGATTCTAGACCATAGAGATAGATAGACAGAGGTGATTCTGGACCATAGAGATAGATAGACAGAGGTGATTCTGGACCATAGAGATAGAGAGACAGAGGTGATTCTGGACCATAGAGATAGATAGACAGAGGTGATTCTGGACCATAGAGATAGACAGATGTGACTCTGGACAATAGAGATAGATAGACAGAGGTGGTTCTGGACCATAGAGATAGATAGACAGAGGTGATTCTGAACCATAGAGATAGATAGACAGAGGTGATTCTGGACCATAGAGATAGACAGATGTGACTCTGGACAATAGAGATAGATAGACAGAGGTGGTTCTGGACCATAGAGATAGATAGACAGAGGTGATTCTGAACCATAGAGATAGATAGAGGTGATTCTGGACCATAGAGATAGACAGAGGTGACTCTGGACCATAGAGATAGACAGACAGAGGTGGTTCTGGACCATAGAGATAGATAGACAGAGGTGGTTCTGGACCATAGAGATAGAGAGACAGAGGTGATTCTGGACCATAGAGATAGATAGACAGAGGTGATTCTGGACCATAGAGATAGACAGATGTGACTCTGGACAATAGAGATAGATAGACAGAGGTGGTTCTGGACCATAGAGATAGATAGACAGAGGTGATTCTGTACCATAGAGATAGATAGATAGATAGATAGATAGATAGATAGATAGATAGATAGATAGATAGATAGATAGATAGATAGATAGATAGATAGATAGATAGATAGATAGAGGTGATTCTGGACCATAGAGATAGATAGACAGAGGTGATTCTGAACCATAGAGATAGATAGATGTGATTCTGGACCATAGATATAGACAGAGGTGACTCTGGACCATAGAGATAGATAGACAGAGGTGATTCTAGACCATAGAGATAGATAGACAGAGGTGATTCTAGACCATAGAGATAGACAGAGGTGATTCTAGACCATAGAGATAGATAGACAGAGGTGATTCTGGACCATAGAGATAGATAGACAGAGGTGATTCTGGACCATAGAGATAGATAGACAGAGGTGACTCTGGACCATAGAGATAGACAGAGGTGACTCTGGACCATAGAGGTAGACAGAGGTGACTCTGGACCATAGAGATAGACAGAGGTGAATCTAGACCATAGAGATAGATAGACAGAGGTGATTCTGGACCATAGATTTAGATAGACAGAGGTGATTCTGGACCATAGAGATAGATAGACATAGGTGATTCTGAACCATATAGATAGACAGAGGTGATTCTGGACCATAGAGATAGATAGACAGAGGTGATTCTAGACCATAGAGATAGACAGAGGTGATTCTAGACCATAGAGATAGATAGACTGAGGTGACTCTGAACCATAGAGATAGACAGAGGTGACTCTGGACCATAGAGGTAGACAGAGGTGACTCTGGACCATAGAGATAGACAAAGGTGAATCTAGACCATAGAGATAGATAGACAGAGGTGATTCTGGACCATAGATTTAGATAGACAGAGGTGATTCTGGACCATAGAGATAGATAGACAGAGGTGATTCTGGACCATAGAGATAGATAGACAGAGGTGATTCTGAACCATAGAGATAGATAGAGGTGATTCTGGACCATAGAGATAGATAGAGGTTATTCTGGACCATAGAGATAGACAGAGGTGACTCTGGACCATAGAGATAGACAGACAGAGGTGGTTCTGGACCATAGAGATAGATAGACAGAGGTGGTTCTGGACCATAGAGATAGAGAGACAGAGGTGATTCTGGACCATAGAGATAGATAGACAGAGGTGATTCTGGACCATAGAGATAGACAGAGGTGACTCTGGACAACAGAGATAGATAGACAGAGGTGGTTCTGGACCATAGAGATAGATAGACAGAGGTGATTCTGGACCATAGAGATAGATAGATAGATAGATAGATAGATAGATAGATAGATAGATAGATAGATAGATAGATAGATAGATAGATAGATAGATAGATAGATAGATAGAGGTGATTCTGGACCATAGAGATAGATAGACAGAGGTGATTCTGAACCATAGAGATAGACAGAGGTGACTCTGGACCATAGAGATAGATAGACAGAGTTGATTCTGGACCATAGAGATAGATAGATAGATAGAGGTGATTCTGAACCATAGAGATAGACAGAGGTGATTCTGGACCATAGAGATAGATAGACAGAGGTGATTCTGGACCATACAGATAGACAGAGGTGATTCTGGACCATAGAGATAGACAGAGGTGACTCTGGACCATAGAGATAGATAGACAGAGGTGATTCTGGACCATAGAGATAGATAGACAGAGGTGATTCTGGACCATAGAGATAGATAGACAGAGGTGATTCTGAACCATAGAGATAGACAGAGGTGATTCTGAACCATAGAGATAGACAGAGGTGATTCTGGACCATAGAGATAGATAGACAGAGGTGATTCTGGACCATAGAGATAGATAGACATAGGTGATTCTGAACCATATAGATAGACAGAGGTGATTCTGGACCATAGAGATAGATAGACAGAGGTGATTCTGGACCATAGAGATAGATATACAGAGGTGATTCTAGACCATAGAGATAGACAGAGGTGATTCTAGACCATAGAGATAGACAGAGGTGATTCTGGACCATAGAGATAGATAGACAGAGGTGATTCTGGACCATAGAGATAGACAGAGGTGACTCTGGACCATAGAGATAGATAGACAGAGGTGATTCTGAACCATAGAGATAGATAGAGGTGATTCTGGACCATAGAGATAGACAGAGGTGACTCTGGACCATAGAGATAGATAGATAGAGGTGATTCTGAACCATAGAGATAGACAGAGGTGATTCTGGACCATAGAGATAGATAGACAGAGGTGATTCTGGACCATACAGATAGACAGAGGTGATTCTGGACCATAGAGATAGACAGAGGTGACTCTGGACCATAGAGATAGATAGACAGAGGTGATTCTGGACCATAGAGATAGATAGACAGAGGTGATTCTGGACCATAGAGATAGATATACAGAGGTGATTCTGAACCATAGAGATAGACAGAGGTGATTCTGAACCATAGAGATAGACAGAGGTGATTCTGGACCATAGAGATAGATAGACAGAGGTGATTCTGAACCATAGAGATAGACAGAGGTGATTCTGGACCATAGAGATAGATAGACATAGGTGATTCTGAACCATAGAGATAGATAGACAGAGGTGATTCTGGACCATAGAGATAGATAGACAGAGGTGATTCTAGACCATAGAGATAGACAGAGGTGATTCTAGACCATAGAGATAGATAGACAGAGGTGATTCTAGACCATAGAGATAGACAGAGGTGATTCTAGACCATAGAGATAGATAGACAGAGGTGATTCTAGACCATAGAGATAGACAGAGGTGATTCTAGACCATAGAGATAGATAGACAGAGGTGACTCTGGACCATAGAGGTAGACAGAGGTGACTCTGGACCATAGAGATAGACAGAGGTGAATCTAGACCATAGAGATAGATAGACAGAGGTGATTCTGGACCATAGATTTAGATAGACAGAGGTGATTCTGGACCATAGAGATAGATAGACAGAGGTGATTCTGGACCATAGAGATAGATAGACAGAGGTGATTCTGAACCATAGAGATAGATAGAGGTGATTCTGGACCATAGAGATAGACAGAGGTGACTCTGGACCATAGAGATAGACAGACAGAGGTGGTTCTGGACCATAGAGATAGATAGACAGAGGTGGTTCTGGACCATAGAGATAGAGAGACAGAGGTGATTCTGGACCATAGAGATAGATAGACAGAGGTGATTCTGGACCATAGAGATAGACAGATGTGACTCTGGACAATAGAGATAGATAGACAGAGGTGGTTCTGGACCATATAGATAGATAGACAGAGGTGATTCTGAACCATAGAGATAGATAGAGGTGATTCTGGACCATAGAGATAGACAGAGGTGACTCTGGACCATAGAGATAGACAGACAGAGGTGGTTCTGGACCATAGAGATAGATAGACAGAGGTGGTTCTGGACCATAGAGATAGAGAGACAGAGGTGATTCTGGACCATAGAGATAGATAGACAGAGGTGATTCTGGACCATAGAGATAGACAGATGTGACTCTGGACAATAGAGATAGATAGACAGAGGTGATTCTGTACCATAGAGATAGATAGATGTGATTCTGGACCATAGATATAGACAGAGGTGACTCTGGACCATAGAGATAGATAGACAGAGGTGATTCTGGACCATAGAGATAGATAGACAGAGGTGACTCTGGACCATAGAGATAGACAGAGGTGACTCTGGACCATAGAGGTAGACAGAGGTGACTCTGGACCATAGAGATAGACAGAGGTGAATCTAGACCATAGAGATAGATAGACAGAGGTGATTCTGGACCATAGATTTAGATAGACAGAGGTGATTCTGGACCATAGAGATAGATAGACATAGGTGATTCTGAACCATATAGATAGACAGAGGTGATTCTGGACCATAGAGATAGATAGACAGAGGTGATTCTAGACCATAGAGATAGACAGAGGTGATTCTAGACCATAGAGATAGATAGACAGAGGTGATTCTGGACCATAGAGATAGATAGACAGAGGTGATTCTGGACCATAGAGATAGATAGACTGAGGTGACTCTGGACCATAGAGATAGACAGAGGTGACTCTGGACCATAGAGGTAGACAGAGGCAGACTCTGGACCATAGAGATAGACAGAGGTGAATCTAGACCATAGAGATAGATAGACAGAGGTGATTCTGGACCATAGATTTAGATAGACAGAGGTGATTCTGGACCATAGAGATAGATAGACAGAGGTGATTCTGGACCATAGAGATAGATAGACAGAGGTGATTCTGAACCATAGAGATAGATAGAGGTTATTCTGGACCATAGAGATAGACAGAGGTGACTCTGGACCATAGAGATAGACAGACAGAGGTGGTTCTGGACCATAGAGATAGATAGACAGAGGTGGTTCTGGACCATAGAGATAGAGAGACAGAGGTGATTCTGGACCATAGAGATAGATAGACAGAGGTGATTCTGGACCATAGAGATAGACAGAGGTGACTCTGGACAACAGAGATAGATAGACAGAGGTGGTTCTGGACCATAGAGATAGATAGACAGAGGTGATTCTGGACCATAGAGATAGATAGATAGATAGATAGATAGATAGATAGATAGATAGATAGATAGATAGATAGATAGATAGATAGATAGATAGATAGATAGATAGATAGATAGATAGATAGATAGATAGATAGATAGAGGTGATTCTGGACCATAGAGATAGATAGACAGAGGTGATTCTGAACCATAGAGATAGACAGAGGTGACTCTGGACCATAGAGATAGATAGACAGAGTTGATTCTGGACCATAGAGATAGATAGATAGATAGAGGTGATTCTGAACCATAGAGATAGACAGAGGTGATTCTGGACCATAGAGATAGATAGACAGAGGTGATTCTGGACCATACAGATAGACAGAGGTGATTCTGGACCATAGAGATAGACAGAGGTGACTCTGGACCATAGAGATAGATAGACAGAGGTGATTCTGGACCATAGAGATAGATAGACAGAGGTGATTCTGGACCATAGAGATAGATAGACAGAGGTGATTCTGAACCATAGAGATAGACAGAGGTGATTCTGAACCATAGAGATAGACAGAGGTGATTCTGGACCATAGAGATAGATAGACAGAGGTGATTCTGGACCATAGAGATAGATAGACATAGGTGATTCTGAACCATATAGATAGACAGAGGTGATTCTGGACCATAGAGATAGATAGACAGAGGTGATTCTGGACCATAGAGATAGATATACAGAGGTGATTCTAGACCATAGAGATAGACAGAGGTGATTCTAGACCATAGAGATAGACAGAGGTGATTCTGGACCATAGATTTAGATAGACAGAGGTGATTCTGGACCATAGAGATAGATAGACATAGGTGATTCTGAACCATATAGATAGACAGAGGTGATTCTGGACCATAGAGATAGATAGACAGAGGTGAATCTAGACCATAGAGATAGATAGACAGAGGTGATTCTGGACCATAGATTTAGATAGACAGAGGTGATTCTGGACCATAGAGATAGATAGACAGAGGTGACTCTGGACCATAGAGATAGACAGAGGTGACTCTGGACCATAGAGATAGACAGAGGTGACTCTGGACCATAGAGATAGACAGAGGTGAATCTAGACCATAGAGATAGATAGACAGAGGTGATTCTGGACCATAGATTTAGATAGACAGAGGTGATTCTGGACCATAGAGATAGATAGACAGAGGTGATTCTGGACCATAGAGATAGATAGAGGTGATTCTGGACCATAGAGATAGATAGAGGTGACTCTGGACCATAGATTTAGATAGACAGAGGTGATTCTGGACCATAGAGATAGATAGACAGAGGTGACTCTGGACCATAGAGATAGACAGAGGTGACTCTGGACCATAGAGATAGACAGAGGTGACTCTGGACCATAGAGATAGACAGAGGTGAATCTAGACCATAGAGATAGATAGACAGAGGTGATTCTGGACCATAGATTTAGATAGACAGAGGTGATTCTAGACCATAGAGATAGACAGAGGTGATTCTAGACCATAGAGATAGACAGAGGTGATTCTGGACCATAGAGATAGATAGACAGAGGTGATTCTGGACCATAGAGATAGACAGAGGTGACTCTGGACCATAGAGATAGACAGAGGTGACTCTGGACCATAGAGATAGACAGAGGTGAATCTAGACCATAGAGATAGATAGACAGAGGTGATTCTGGACCATAGATTTAGATAGACAGAGGTGATTCTGGACCATAGAGATAGATAGACAGAGGTGACTCTGGACCATAGAGATAGACAGAGGTGACTCTGGACCATAGAGATAGACAGAGGTGACTCTGGACCATAGAGATAGACAGAGGTGAATCTAGACCATAGAGATAGATAGACAGAGGTGATTCTGGACCATAGATTTAGATAGACAGAGGTGATTCTGGACCATAGAGATAGATAGACAGAGGTGATTCTGGACCATAGAGATAGATAGACAGAGGTGATTCTGAACCATAGAGATAGATAGAGGTGATTCTGGACCATAGAGATAGATAGAGGTTATTCTGGACCATAGAGATAGACAGAAGTGACTCTGGACCATAGAGATAGATAGACAGAGGTGGTTCTGGACCATAGACATAGATAGACAGAGGTGGTTCTGAACCATAGAGATAGATAGACAGAGGTGATTCTGGACCATAGAGATAGATAGACAGAGGTGATTCTGGACCATAGAGATAGACAGAGGTGACTCTGGACAATAGAGATAGATAGACAGAGGTGGTTCTGGACCATAGAGATAGATAGACAGAGGTGATTCTGGACCATAGAGATAGATAGATAGATAGATAGATAGATAGATAGATAGATAGATAGATAGATAGATAGATAGATAGATAGATAGATAGATAGATAGATAGATAGATAGATAGATAGATAGATAGAGGTGATTCTGGACCATAGAGATAGATAGACAGAGGTGATTCTGAACCATAGAGATAGATAGAGGTGATTCTGGACCATAGAGATAGATAGATAGATAGATAGATAGAGGTGATTCTGAACCATAGAGATAGACAGAGGTGATTCTGGACCATAGAGATTGATAGACAGAGGTGATTCTGGACCATACAGATAGACAGAGGTGATTCTGGACCATAGAGATAGACAGAGGTGACTCTGGACCATAGAGATAGATAGACAGAGGTGATTCTGGACCATAGAGATAGATAGACAGAGGTGATTCTGGACCATAGAGATAGATAGACAGAGGTGATTCTGACCCATAGAGATAGACAGAGGTGATTCTGAACCATAGAGATAGACAGAGGTGATTCTGGACCATAGAGATAGATAGACAGAGGTGATTCTAGACCATAGAGATAGACAGAGGTGATTCTAGACCATAGAGATAGATAGACAGAGGTGATTCTGGACCATAGAGATAGATAGACAGAGGTGATTCTGGACCATAGAGATAGATAGACAGAGGTGACTCTGGACCATAGAGATAGACAGAGGTGACTCTGGACCATAGAGATAGACATAGGTGACTCTGGACCATAGAGATAGACAGAGGTGAATCTAGACCATAGAGATAGATAGACAGAGGTGATTCTGGACCATAGATTTA
>NW_027014808.1:0-12732 GCF_036934945.1 Oncorhynchus masou masou | reverse complement strand
TCCCTCCATTCCTCCTTTCATATCTGCCTCTCTCCTCCATTCCTCCTTTCATATCTGCCTCTCTCCCTCCATTCCTCCTTTCTCATCTGCCTCTCCCTCCATTCCTCCTTTCATATCGGCTTTCTCTGCCTCTCTCCCTCCATTTCCTCCTTTCATATCGGCTCTCTCTCCATCCCTCCTTTCATATCGGCCTCTCTCCCTCCATCTCTCCTTTCATATCGGCCTCTCTCCCTCCATCCCTCCTTTCATATCTGCCTCTCTCCCTCCATTCCTCCTTTCATATCGGCCTCTCTCCCTCCATCCCTCCTTTCATATCGGCCTCTCTCCCTCCATTCCTCCTTTCATATCGGCCTCTCTCCCTCCATCCCTCCTTTCATATCGGCCTCTCTCCCTCCATTCCTCCTTTCATATCGGCCTCTCTCCCTCCATTCCTCCTTTCAGATCGGCCTCTCTCCCTCCATTCCTCCTTTCATATCGGCCTCTCCTCATTCCTCCTTTTCATATCTGCCTCTCTCCCTCCATTCCTCCTTTCATATCGGCCTCTCTCCCTCCATTCCCTCCTTTCATATCGGCCTCTCTCCCTCCATTCCTCCTTTCATATCTGCCTCTCTCCCTCCATTCCTCCCTTTCATATCAGGCCTCTCCCTCCATTCCTCCTTTCATATCGGCCTCTCTCCCTCCATTCCTCCTTTCATATCCTCTCTCCCTCCTTTCATATCGGCCTCTCTCCCTCCATTCCTCCTTTCATATCGGCCTCTCTCCCCTCCATTCCTCCTTTCATATCGGCCCTCTCTCCCTCCATTCCTCCTTTCATATCTGCCTCTCTCCCTCCATTCCTCCTTTCATATCGGCCTCTCTCCCTCCATTCCTCCTTTCATATCAGCCTCTCTCCCTCCATTCCCTCCCCTTTCATATCGGCCTCTCTCCCTCCATTTCCTCCTTTCATATCTGCTCTCTCCTCCATTCCTCCTTTCATATCGGCCTCTCTCCCTCCATTCCTCCTTTCATATCGGCCTCTCTCCCTCCATTCCTCCTTTCATATCTGCCTCTCTCCCTCCATTCCTCCTTTCATATCTGCCTCTCTCCCTCCATCCCTCCTTTCATATCGGCCTCTCTCCCTCCATTCCTCCTTTCATATCAGCCTCTCTCCCTCCTTTCATATCGGCCTCTCTCCCTCCATTCCTCCTTTCATATCAGCCTCTCTCCCTCCTTTCATATCGGCCTCTCTCCCTCCATTCCTCCTTTCATATCGGCCTCTCTCCCTCCATTCCTCCTTTCATATCGGCCTCTCTCCCTCCATTCCTCCTTTCATATCGGCCTCTCTCCCTCCATTCCTCCTTTCATATCTGCCTCTCCCTCCTTTCATATCGGCCTCTCTCCCTCCATTCCTCCTTTCATATCTGCCTCTCTCCCTCCATTCCTCCTTTCATATCGGCCTCTCTCCCTCCATTCCTCCTTTCATATCGGCCTCTCTCCCTCCATTCCTCCTTTCATATCGGCCTCTCTCCCTCCATTCCTCCTTTCATATCTGCCTCTCTCCTCCATTCCTCCTTTCATATCTGCTCTCTCCCTCCTTTCATATCGGCCTCTCTCCTCCATTCCTCCTTTCATATCTGCCTCTCTCCCTCCATTCCTCCCTTTCATATCGGCCTCTCTCCTCCATTCCTCCTTTCATATCTGCCTCTCTCCCTCCATTCCTCCTTTCATATCTGCCTCTCTCCCTCCTTTCATCGGCCTCTCTCCCTCCATTCCTCATTTCATATCAGCCTCTCTCCCTCCTTTCATATCTGCCTCTCTCCCTCCATTCCTCCTTTCATATCGGCCTCTCTCCCTCCTTTCATATCGGCCTCCTCCCTCCATTTCCTCCTTTCATATCGGCCTCTCTCCCTCCATTCCTCCTTTCATATCGGCCTCTCTCCCTCCATTCCTCCTTTCATCTGCCTCCCTCCTTTCATATCCTCTCCCTCCATTCCTCCTTTCATATCTGCCTCTCTCCCTCCATTCCTCCTTTCATATCGGCCTCTCTCCCTCCATCCCTCCTCGGCCTCTTTCATTCCGGCCTCTCGGCCTCTCCCTCCATTCCTCCTTTCATATCTGCCTCTCTCCCTCCATTCCTCCTTTCATATCGGCCCTCTCCTCCATTCCTCCTTTCATATCGGCCTCTCTCCCTCCATTCCTCCTTTCATCGGCCTCTCTCCCTCCATTCCTCCTTTCATATCTGCCTCTCTCCCTCCATTCCTCCTTTCATATCTGCCTCTCTCCCTCCTTTCATATCGGCCTCTCTCCCTCCATTCCTCCTTTCATATCGGCCTCTCTCCCTCCATCCCTCCTTTCATATCGGCCTCTTTCCCTCCATCCCTCCTTTCATATCGGCCTCTCTCCCTCCATTCCTCCTTTCATATCGGCCTCTCTCCCTCCATTCCTCCTTTCATATCTGCCTCTCTCCCTCCATCCCTCCTTTCATATCGGCCTCTCTCCCTCCATTCCTCCTTTCATATCTGCCTCTCTCCCTCCATTCCTCCTTTCAGATCTGCCTCTCTCCCTCCATTCCTCCTTTCATATCGGCCTCTCTCCCTCCATTCCTCCTTTCATATCTGCCTCTCTCCCTCCATTCCTCCTTTCATATCGGCCTCTCTCCCTCCATTCCTCCTTTCATATCGGCCTCTCTCCCTCCATTCCTCCTTTCATATCTGCCTCTCTCCCTCCTTTCTATCGGCCTCTCTCCCTCCATTCCTCCTTTCATATCTCCCTCCATCCCTCCTTTCATATCGGCCTCTCTCCCTCCATTCCTCCCTTTCATATCTGCCTCTCTCCCTCCATTCCTCCTTTCATAACGGCCTCTCTCCCTCCATTCCTCCTTTCATATCGGCCTCTCTCCCTCCATTCCTCCTTTCATATCTGCCTCTCTCCCTCCTTTCATATCGGCCTCTCTCCCTCCATTCCTCCTTTCATATCAGCCTCTCTCCCTCCTTTCATATCTGCCTCTCTCCCTCCATTCCTCCTTTCATATCAGCCTCTCTCCCTCCTTTCATATCGGCCTCTCTCCCTCCATTCCTCCTTTCATATCGGCCTCTCTCCCTCCATTCCTCCTTTCATATCGGCCTCTCTCCCTCCATTCCTCCTTTCATATCTGCCTCTCCCTCCTTTCATATCGGCCTCTCTCCCTCCATTCCTCCTTTCATATCTGCCTCTCTCCCTCCATTCCTCCTTTCATATCGGCCTCTCTCCCTCCATCCCTCCTTTCATATCGGCCTCTCTCCCTCCATTCCTCCTTTCATATCGGCCTCTCCCTCCATTCCTCCTTTCATATCTGCCTCTCTCCCTCCATTCCTCCTTTCATATCGGCCTCTCTCCCTCCATTCCTCCTTTCATATCGGCCTCTCTCCCTCCATTCCTCCTTTCATATCGGCCTCTCTCCCTCCATTCCTCCTTTCATATCTGCCTCTCTCCCTCCATTCCTCCTTTCATATCTGCCTCTCTCCCTCCTTTCATATCGGCCTCTCTCCCTCCATTCCTCCTTTCATATCGGCCTCTCTCCCTCCATCCCTCCTTTCATATCGGCCTCTTTCCCTCCATCCCTCCTTTCATATCGGCCTCTCTCCCTCCATTCCTCCTTTCATATCGGCCTCTCTCCCTCCATTCCTCCTTTCATATCTGCCTCTCTCCCTCCATCCCTCCTTTCATCGGCCTCTCTCCCTCCATCCCTCCTTTCATATCGGCCTCTCTCCTCCATTCCTCCTTTCATATCGGCCTCTCTCCTCCATTCCTCCTTTCAGATCTGCCTCTCTCCCTCCATTCCTCCTTTCATATCGGCCTCTCTCCCTCCTTTCATATCGGCCTCTCTCCCTCCATTCCTCCTTTCATATCGGCCTCTCTCCCTCCATCCCTCCTTTCATATCGGCCTCTTTCCCTCCATCCCTCCTTTCATATCGGCCTCTCTCCCTCCATTCCTCCTTTCATATCGGCCTCTCTCCCTCCATTCCTCCTTTCATATCTGCCTCTCTCCCTCCATTCCTCCTTTCATATCTGCCTCTCTCCCTCCATCCCTCCTTTCATATCTGCCTCTCTCCCTCCATTCCTCCATTCATATCGGCCTCTCTCCCTCCATTCCTCCTTTCATATCTGCCTCTCTCCCTCCTTTCATATCTGCCTCTCTCCCTCCATTCCTCCTTTCATATCTGCCTCTCTCCCTCCATTCCTCCTTTCATATCGGCCTCTCTCCCTCCATTCCTCCTTTCATATCGGCCTCTCTCCCTCCATTCCTCCTTTCAGATCTGCCTCTCTCCCTCCATTCCTCCTTTCATATCGGCCTCTCTCCCTCCATTCCTCCTTTCATATCTGCCTCTCTCCCTCCATTCCTCCTTTCATATCGGCCTCTCTCCCTCCATTCCTCCTTTCATATCGGCCTCTCTCCCTCCATTCCTCCTTTCATATCGGCCTCTCTCCCTCCATTCCTCCTTTCATATCGGCCTCTCTCCCTCCATTCCTCCTTTCATATCGGCCTCTCTCCCTCCATTCCTCCTTTCATATCTGCCTCTCTCCCTCCTTTCATATCGGCCTCTCTCCCTCCATTCCTCCTTTCATATCGGCCTCTCTCCCTCCATTCCTCCTTTCATATCTGCCTCTCTCCCTCCATCCCTCCTTTCATATCTGCCTCTCTCCCTCCATTCCTCCTTTCATATCGGCCTCTCTCCCTCCATTCCTCCTTTCATATTGGCCTCTCTCCCTCCATTCCTCCTTTCATATCGGCCTCTCTCCCTCCATTCCTCCTTTCATATCTGCCTCTCTCCCTCCATTCCTCCTTTCATATCGGCCTCTCTCCCTCCATTCCTCCTTTCATATCGGCCTCTCTCCTCCATTCCTCCTTTCATATCGGCCTCTCTCCCTCCATTCCTCCTTTCATATCGGCCTCTCTCCCTCCATTCCTCCTTTCATATCTGCCTCTCTCCCTCCATTCCTCCTTTCATATCGGCCTCTCTCCTCCATTCCTCCTTTCATATCTGCCTCTCTCCCTCCATTCCTCCTTTCATATCGGCCTCTCTCCCTCCATTCCTCCTTTCATATCGGCCTCTCTCCCTCCATCCCTCCTTTCATATCGGCCTCTCTCCCTCCATTCCTCCTTTCATATCTGCCTCTCTCCCTCCATTCCTCCTTTCATATCGGCCTCTCTCCCTCCATTCCTCCTTTCATATCGGCCTCTCTCCCTCCATCCCTCCTTTCATATCGGCCTCTCTCCCTCCATTCCTCCTTTCATATCGGCCTCTCTCCCTCCATTCCTCCTTTCATATCTGCCTCTCTCCCTCCATCCCTCCTTTCATATCGGCCTCTCTCTCTCCATTCCTCCTTTCATATCGGCCTCTCTCCCTCCATCCCTCCTTTCATATCTGCCTCTCTCCCTCCATTCCTCCTTTCATATCTGCCTCTCTCCCTCCATCCCTCCTTTCATATCGGCCTCTCTCCCTCCATCCCTCCTTTCATATCTGCCTCTTTCCCTCTTTCCCTCCTTTCATATCGGCCTCTCTCCCTCCATTCCTCCTTTCATATCGGCCTCTCTCCCTCCATCCCTCCTTTCATATCGGCCTCTCTCCCTCCATCCCTCCTTTCATATCGGCCTCTCTCCCTCCATCCCTCCTTTCATATCTGCCTCTCTCCCTCCATTCCTCCTTTCATATCGGCCTCTCTCCCTCCATCCCTCCTTTCATATCGGCCTCTCTCCCTCCATCCCTCCTTTCATATCTGCCTCTCTCCCTCCATTCCTCCTTTCATATCGGCCTCTCTCCCTCCATCCCTCCTTTCATATCTGCCTCTCTCTATCCATCCCTCACTCTTGAGACTTTCACCTGCGTTCCTCCCGATGAGGCTAATTCGCCTCCCTCTCCCTCTCTTCCCCCCTTCATCACGCTCCCTCACTACCTCTTGAGACTGATTCTCCCTCCCTCTGAGGTTGATTCGGAGAGGCAGGTCCAGTCCAGGTGAGATGTTTTCCGGGATGCAGGGTACCTTGAGGGGGATGATGTAGCGAGAATTAATCCTGATCAGTTGTCTCATCTTTTTATTCTGCCCTTCCCTCCTGGGGCTGATGCTAGGCTAGATGACGTACAACCTTGAAATAGGTGTTTTCACCTCAACACACGATTGTCCAGTAAAACATTACTTGAAGCCTGAAGGTATGTACTATGATGCTGTAGAACGCACTGTCGACCGAACGTTCTGTTGGCTGACACATGGATGTAAATAGACAGGTCAACCAACACCAAGAACATGTAAACTTAGCAAAAAAAAACGTCCTCTCACTGTTAACTGTGTTCATTTTCAGCAAACTTAACATGTAAATATTTGTATGAACATAACAAGATTCAACAGCTGAGACGTAAACTGAACAAGTTCCACAGACATGCTGACTAACAGAAATGGAATAATGTGTCCCTGAACAAAGGGGGGTCAAAATCAAAAGCAACAGTCAGTATCTGGTGTGGCCACCAGCTGCATTAAGTACTGCAGTGCATCTCCTCCTCATGGACTGCACCAGATTTGCCAGTTCTTGCTGTGAGATGTTACCCCACTCTTCCACCTTGGCACCTGCAAGTTCCAGGACATTTCTGGGGGAATGGCCCTAGCCCTCACCCTCCAATCATACAGGTCCCAGACGTGCTCAATGTGATTGACATCCGGGGCTCTTCGCTGGCCATGGCAGAACACTGACATTCCTGCCTTGCAGGAAATCACACACAGAAAGAGCAGTATGGCTGGTGGCATTGTCATGCTGGAGGGTCATGTCAGGATGAGCCTGCAGGAAGGGAACCACATGAGGGAGGAGGATGTCTTCCTGTAATGCACAGCGTTGAGATTGCCTGCAATGACAACAAGCTTAGTCCGGATGATCCTGTGACACACCGCCCCAGACCATGACGGACCCTCCACCTCCAAATCGATCCCGCTCCAGAGTACAGGCCTCGTGTAATGCTCATTCCTTCGACGAGCAAACGCAAATCTGACCATCACCCATGGTAAGACCAAACCACAACTCAGTGAAGAGCACTTTTTGCTAGTCCTGTCTGGTCCAGCAACGGTGAGTTTGTGCTCATAGGTAACGTTGTTGCCGGTGATGTCTGGTGAGGACCTGCCTTACAACAGGCCTACAATCCCTCAGTCCAGCCTCTCTCAGCCTATTGTGGACAGTCTGAGTACGGATGGAAGGATTGTGGGTTCCCTGGTGTAACTCGGACAGTTGTTGTTGCCATCCTGTACCTGTCCAGCAGGTGTGATGTACCGGTCCTGTGCAGGTGTTGTTACACGTGGTCTGCCACTACGAGTACGATCAGCTGTCCGTCATGTCTCCCTGTTGCGCTGTCTTACAGTCTCACAGTACGGACATTGCAATGTATTGCCCTGGACACAGCTGCAGTCCTCATGCCTCCTCGCAGCATGCCTAAGGCACGTTCACACAGATGAGCAGGGACCCTGGGCATCTTTCCTTTAATGTTTTTTCAGAGTCAGTAGAAAGTTTTCATAACTGTGACCTTAATTATCTACCGTCTGGAAGCTTTAAGTGTATTAACGACAGTTTCCGCAGGTGCATGTTCATGAATTGTTTATCTTTCCTTGAACAAGCATGGGAAACAGTGTTTCAACCCTTTACAATGAAGATAATTCGTAAAAATCTAAATATCTTTTAAGGACAGGGTCCTGAAAAAGGGATTTTTTTTTTTTTTTTTTGCTTAGTTGATAAGATGCTGCTCGCTACCCCAACATCAACATGACCAATCCATGTTGGAAAATTCAAGTGTCCACTAGATGGCAGTATTGCCTTTACTGAGCTGTACCCCACCCCTCCAGGCATTGTTTAACAGCATGTAATCTTTAAGTGTCCACTAGATGGCAGTATCTCCCATCACTGAGCATGTGGTCTGTCGTTGGAGCAATTGCCTCTTCCACCAATAATATTACAATACAACTCAACGGGGTACATTTGTACCTGATGTGGATATGGCCTGTGTTATTTTATAGCCTACTCTATTTTGTTTCAGTGCATCCTTACTGTAAGGAGTCATTGGATTTATAAAGCATCTAGGCTCCAAGACTTCTGTGATTTTAGAATTAATAAATTCACAGCCGTCTATATTGCATCCCAGATGTATTATCAAGTCTTGGCATGCCCAGACTGCCCTGCCCAGACTGCCCTATACCCTGCCCAGACTGCCCTATACCCTGCCCTGACTGCCCTATACCCTGCCCAGACTGCCCTGCCCAGACTGCCCTATACCCTGCCCTGACTGCCCTATACCCTGCCCAGACTGCCCTGCCCAGACTGCCCTGCCCTGACTGCCCTATACCCTGCCCAGACTGCCCTGCCCAGACTGCCCTATACCCCGCCCTGACTGCCCTGCCCAGACTGCCCTATACCCTGCCCTGACTGCCCTGCCCAGATTGCCCTGCCCAGACTGCCCTGCCCAGAATGCCATGCCCAGACTGCCCCATACCCTGCCCTGACTGCCCTATGCCCTGCCCTGACTGCCCTATGCCCTGCCCTGCCCTGGCTGCCATATGCACAGCCCATGCCCTGCCCTGACTGCCCCATGCCCCGCCTGCCCCATGCCCTGCCCTGACTGCCCCATGCCCTGCCCTGACTGCCCTGCCCTGACGGGCCCTGACCTGACTGCCCTGACTGCCCCATGCCCTGCCCTGACTGCCCTATGCGCCGCCCTGACTGCCCTGCCCTGACTGCCCTGACCTGACTGCCCTGACGCCATATGCCCTGCCCTGCCCTGCCCTGCCCTTATGCCCAGACTCCGAGGGGGCCTTTCCCTATGTTTTTTTTAAATAGCTGAAGTCAAGAATTCTACCTTTCATATAAATTAATGTTAAATTACTAATCATTTAGCTTGCATAATTACTGAGGCTATCTATAGCCAAACCCACTACCAAATCTGTCGAACTTTCAATGTTTCCCAATACATTTCAAAGGGGGAAAATTAAAGCAACTAGCTTTTGACACGATGACTCTGCAGTTCAATTGAATGCTTTTCCAAGATGTTCTTGCACAAACAAAACAGGAACAACTCACACCAGGAGACGGGGGTTAAGATATAGGATATTATTCTACTCTGATATAGCCTATAATGTGTCACCGAAAGCAAAATTACACACGGCGTGCACACACGGCATGCACGAGAAGAGAAGACAAAACAAGCATGGTATAATTTTAGCATCTTGACCCGGCAGGGACATCAAGATGTCAGTGTCTGCCGTCCATCTCTTCCATATGGGACCTAATTGACAGTAAGTGTGCTTTGAGGGGGAGGGGGGATATATGAGCTCTAATACGAAACAGGCAGGATGCAAGGCCTTGTTAGGCTAGGACTAATCTTATATGAGAGTGATCACAATTAAATTAAAGGAGGTTTACTCTTGCAATAACATTAGGCCCGTATTACGCCGACCACTATTTTTACAGATGTAATGGCATCTGGAAATACATTAATTCAGTGAGGATGAACACTATCGATTGATTGGAGGAATCTGAAGCCAGAACACGACACACACACACACACACACACACACACACACAGTGTCGTCAACAACAGAACTCTCAGAGGAAATGCCTCAGCAGCCTGAACTCTGTGATGAGGAAAAGTGAATTCAAGTCTGCCAGAGAGACAGAGAGCGAGAGAGAGCTAAAGTACCGCTCCTACACTGCAATGAATTGATCCTTTATTTACCACACAATGGAATAAGGTTTTTGGAGAGAGACGATCAATAGCAATACCTCCCGATCATAATCGTCAACTTCTCATCAATTCCCTAAAGAGAGAGACAGGCCTGTGAAAGATCAATACAACTACGGAGCTGTGGTTTCTGAGCTTAATTCATTCAGGACTCATTGCGTGTTGGCCGTGCCGTGCCGTGAGGATCATATAATATTACAGAGAAACTTCATTTCTAGTGAATAAAATAAATGATCAAGGTTAGGGTCAGAGCAGTAGTCAGGGTAGAGTTAGTATACTAGCTGAAGGTTAGGGTAGAGTTAGTATACTAGCTGAAGGTTAGGTAGAGTTAGTATACTAGCTGAAGGTTAGGCAGAGTTAGTATACTAGCTGAAGGTTAGGGTAGAGTTAGTATACTAGCTGAAGGTTAGGGTAGAGTTAGTATACTAGCTGAAGGTTAGGGTCAGAGCAGTAGTCAGGGTAGAGTTAGTATACTAGCTGAAGGTTAGGGTCAGAGCAGTAGTCAGGGTAGAGTTAGTATACTAGCTGAAGGTAAGGGTAGAGTTAGTATACTAGCTGAAGGTTAGGGTCAGAGCAGTAGTCAGGGTAGAGTTAGTATACTAGCTGAAGGTTACGGTCAGGGTAGAGTTAGTATACTAGCTGAAGGTTAGGTTAGAGTTAGTATACTAGCTGAAGGTTAGGGTCAGAGCAGTAGTCAGGGTAGAGTTAGTATACTAGCTGAAGGTTAGGGTAGAGTTAGTATACTAGCTGAAGGTTAGGGTAGAGTTAGTATACTAGCTGAAGGTTAGGGTCAGAGCAGTAGTCAGGGTAGAGTTAGTAAACTAGCTGAAGGTTAGGGTAGAGTTAGTATACCAGCGGAAGGTTAAGGTCAGAGCAGTAGTCAGGGTAGAGTTAGTATACTAGCTGAAGGTTAGGGTAGAGTTAGTATACCAGCTGAAGGTTAGGGTCAGAGCAGTAGTTAGGGTAGAGTCAGTATACTAGCTGAAGGTTAGGGTAGAGTTAGTATACTAGCTGAAGGTTAGGGTCAGAGCAGTAGTCAGGGTAGAGTTAGTATACTAGCTGAAGGTTAGGGTAGAGTTAGCATACTAGCGGAAGGTTAGGGTAGAGTTAGCATACTAGCTGAAGGTAAGGGTTAGAGCAGTAGTCAGGGTAGAGTTGGTATACTAGCTGAAGGTTAGGGTCAGAGCAGTAGTCAGGGTAGAGTTAGTATACTAGCTGAAGGTTAGGGTAGAGTTAGTATACTAGCTGAAGGTAAGGGTTAGAGCAGTAGTCAGGGTAGAGTTAGTATACTAGCTGAAGGTAAGGGTTAGAGCAGTAGTCAGGGTAGAGTTTTTATTTTTTTATTTTTTTTTATTTCACCTTTATTTAACCAGGTAGGCTAGTTGAGAACAAGTTCTCATTTGCAACTGCGACCTGGCCGAGATAAAGCTTAGCAGTGTGAGCAGACAACACAGAGTTACACATGGAGTAAACAATTAACAAGTCAATAACACAGTACAAAAAAGGCGAGTCTATATACATTGTGTGCAAAAGTTCTATCTTGACGGAAGATGTTATAGTTGGGTATGGAAATCTCAGAATTTTTGGTGGCCTTCCTGAGCCAGGACTCAGACACGGCATGGACATCAGGGTTAGCAGAGTGTGCTAAAGCGGTGAGGAAAACAAACTTAGGGAGGAGGTATACTAGCTGTATACTAGCTGAAGGTTAGGGTAGAGTTAGTATACTAGCTGAATGTTAGGGTCAGAATGTTAGGGTCAGAGCAGTAGTCAGGGTAGAGTTAGTATACCAGCTGAAGGTTAGGGTAGAGTTAGTATACTAGCTGAAGGTTAGGGTCAGAGCAGTAGTCAGGGTAGAATTAGTAAACTAGCTGAAGATTAGGGTTAGAGCAGTATTTAGGGTAGAGTCAGTATACTTGCTGAAGGTAAGGGTAGAGTTAGTATACCAGCTGAAGGTTCGGGTCAGAGCAGTAGTCAGGGTAGAATTAGTAAACTAGCTGAAGGTTAGGGTTAGAGCAGTAGTCAGGGTAGAGTTAGTATACTAGCTGAAGGTTAGGGTAGAGTTAGTATACTAGCTGAAGGTTAGGGTCAGAGCAGTAGTCAGGGTAGAGTTAGTATACTAGCTGAAGATTAGGGTTAGAGCAGTATTTAGGGTAGAGTCAGTATACTTGCTGAAGGTAAGGGTAGAGTTAGTATACCAGCTGAAGGTTCGGGTCAGAGCAGTAGTCAGGGTAGAATTAGTAAACTAGCTGAAGGTTAGGGTTAGAGCAGTAGTCAGGGTAGAGTTAGTATACTAGCTGAAGGTTAGGGTCAGAGCAGTAGTCAGGGTAGAGTTAGTATACGAGCTGAAGGTTAGGGTAGAGTTAGTATACTAGCTGAAAGTAAGGGTAGAGTTAGTATACTAGCTGAAGGTTAAGGTCAGAGCAGTAGTCAGGGTAGAGTTAATATATTAGCTGAAGATTAGGGTAGAGTTAGTATACTAGCTGAAGGTTAGGGTAGAGTTAGTATACTAGCTGAAGGTTAGGGTAGAGTTAGTATACTAGCTGAAGGTAAGGGTTAGAGCAGTAGTCAGGGTAGAGTTAGTATACTAGCTGAAGGTTAGGGTCAGAGCAGTAGTCAGGGTAGAGTTAGTATACTAGCTGAAGATTAGGGTTAGAGCAGTATTTAGGGTAGAGTCAGTATACTTGCTGAAGGTAAGGGTTAGAGCAGTAGTCAGGGTAGAGTTAGTATACTAGCTGAAGTTAAGGGTAGAGTTAGTATACTAGCTGAAGGTTAGGGTAGAGTTAGTATACTAGCTGAAGGTTAGGGTAACCACACTAGAGCAGTAGTCAGGTAGAGTTAGTATACTAGCTGAAGGTAAGGGTTAGAGCAGTAGTCAGGGTAGAGTTAGTATACCAGCTGTTAAGTCAGAGCAGTAGTCAGGGTAGAGTTAGTATACTAGCTGAAGGTTAGGTAGAGTTAGTATACCAGCTGAAGGTTAGGGTCAGAGCAGTAGTCAGGGTAGAGTTAG
>NW_027014807.1:0-12735 GCF_036934945.1 Oncorhynchus masou masou | reverse complement strand
GTGTTTGAGTTCCAGGCTTACAGGCTAACCATTGGATGAATCTGTTTCTTCTGCATCCATTGATCCCAACTCATTATCCCTTGAGATTAACGGGGTGGAGCTCGAGCAGCGTTTGAGACGAGCGAGGATCCCGAGAAGGGGCCCAAGGGGGGGGATGTCTCTTTTACAAAACGCTGATAGAGCTGAAGCGGAGACTCACGAACATAAAGTGTAACGTGTTTGTCAAACTCCACACAGTCACTGACTGATATTGCTTTCCCACTGATCAAACCATTGATTTACTTACAACATTCAAATACATTCATTTTGGGCAGGTTTTTGACTGACCATATTTTGTTGTTGTTGTTGACATTTGTCAATAAAACTTATGAATGCAACCGTTTTTTTTGTCAAATTCTTCTCTTTGTAGACCTTGTTGTCCTGAAAATGGTATTTTCTAAATCCCCTCATTGTGAGAGGAAATATAAAGACTGGACATGCCGATCAATGAAAGTCTGATCAATGAAAAGTTGTTGTTTTTTCTGCTGGGGTCTTGTGACTGACAGGGTTAAAACCTCCTTGATCCCCGAGCCGTAGAACACATGACTGACTGATCCTCCCGAGCCGACTAGAACACATGACTGACAGGGTTAAAACCCGAGCAGTCATCCCCGAGCAGTAGAACACATGACTGACAGGGTTAAAACCTCATCCCCGAGCAGTAGAACACATGACTAGAACACATGACTGACAGGGTTAAAACCTCCTTGATCCCCGAGCCGTAGAACACATGACTGACAGGGTTAAAACCTCCTCCCCGAGCAGTAGAACACATGACTGACAGGGTTAAAACCTCCTCCCCGAGCAGTAGAACACATGACTGACAGGGTTAAAACCTCATCCCCGAGCAGTAGAACACATGACTGACAGGGTTAAAACCTCATCCCCGAGCTGTAGAACACATGACTGACAGGGGTTAAAACCACATCCTCATCCCCGAGCCGTAGAACACATGACTGATCATGAAACACCTTGTCTTCAAACCACCATATTCCACACAGTGCAGTTGACCACCGCCCAGAGCTCTGGTCTAAAGTAGTGCACTATATAGGGAATAGGGTTGTATAGGGCTCTATCTAAAGTAGTGCACTATATAGGGAATAGGGTTGTATAGGGCTCTGGTCTAAAGTAGTGCATTATATAGGGAATAGGGTTCTATAGGGCCCTGGTCTAAAGTAGTGCATTATATAGGGAATAGGGTTCTATAGGGCTCTGGTCTAAAGTAGTGCACTATATAGGGAATAGGGTTCTATAGGGCTCTGGTCCAGTGACATGAGAAGGTAAACAGTCGTGTCTCTGCATTATTCAACAAGCCGATATTCCTCTGCGTAGAACAGTCAATAAGTCAATCTGAGAATCAAAACCAAGGTCAACTGTTTGAATGGTGGTATGATGTACACACACACACACACACACACACACACACACACACACACACACACACACACACACACACACACACACACACACATGGAGCCCTTCCTGAAGGATCTCCAGGCAGTACGGTACTAGAGGTCACAGCTACTCAGACTGTCTCTGTAGAGGGTAGAGGATCAGAGAGAGAGAGACAGAGACAGAGAGATAGAGAGAGCTACCCTGCTGTCATCACCTGACCCTCACTGGGTCTCTGTGGTTGGTAGAGGATCAGAGAGAGAGAGAGAGACCGAGGAGGTAGAGAGAGAGAGCTATCCTGCTGTCATCACCTGACCCTCATACTGGGTCTGAGAGAGTTGTGTGTCTAGAAAGAGAGAGAGAGAGAGAGAGAGAGAGAGAGAGAGAGAGAGAGGGAGAGAGAGAGAGAGAGAGAGAGAGAGAGAGAGAGAGAGAGACAGAGAGAGCTACCCTGCTGTCATCACCTGACCCTCACTGGGTCTCTGTGGTTGGTAGAGGATCAGAGAGAGAGAGAGAGACCGAGAGGCAGAGAGAGAGAGCTATCCTGTTGTCATCACCTGACCCTCACTGGGTCTCTGTGGTTGGTAGAGGATCAGACAGAGAGAGAGAGAGACCGAGAGGTAGAGAGAGAGAGCTATCCTGCTGTCATCACCTGACCCTCATACGGGGTCTGAGAGAGTTGTGTGTCTAGAAAGAGAGAGAGAGAAAGAGAGAGAGAGAGAGAGAGAGAGAGAGAGAGAGAGAGAGAGACAGAGAGACAGAGAGACAGAGAGAGACAGAGAGAGATCAGGACATAGAGAACTATAGTGATGCCCTGAGACCTGAAGTAGTGTCTATCTATCAGGACATAGAGAACTATAGTGATGTCCTGAGACCTAAAGTAGTGTCTATCTATCAGGACATAGAGAACTATAGTGATGTCCTGAGACCTAAAGTAGTGTCTATCCATCAGGACATAGAGAACTATAGTGATGTCCTGAGACCTAAAGTAGTGTCTATCCATCAGGACATAGAGAACTATAGTGATGTCCTGAGACCTAAAGTAGTGTCTATCTATCAGGACATAGAGAACTATAGTGATGTCCTGAGACCTAAAGTAGTGTCTATCTATCAGGACATAGAGAACTATAGTGATGTCCTGGAGACCTAAAGTAGTGTCCATCTATCAGGACATAGAGAACTATAGTGATGTCCTGAAACCTAAAGTAGTGTCTATCTATCAGGACATAGAGAACTATAGTGATGTCCTGAGACCTAAAGTAGTGTCTATCTATCAGGACATAGAGAACTATAGTGATGTCCTGAAACCTAAAGTAGTGTCTATCTATCAGGACATAGAGAACTATAGTGATGTCCTGAGACCTAAAGTAGTGTCTATCTATCAGGACATAGAGAACTATAGTGACGTCCCTGAGACCTAAAGTAGTGTCTATCTATCAGGACATAGAGAACTATAGTGATGTCCTGAGACCTAAAGTAGTGTCTATCTATCAGGACATAGAGAACTATAGTGATGTCCTTAGACCTAAAGTAGAGTCTATTTAGCAGGACATATGAGACCATTAGTGGAGGTGACAGTGGTTGAAACCCACTGAGAGTCTGGAATAACAGGAGTTGACAGGATATGAGGAATGTCGAGGTCAAAGGACATGATCCAGGTTTGGTTCAGTAATTCTCTGATTATTTAAACCATTTCAACATCTTATCTTAACGCCATCTTCCAAACATGTATTGGCACACACACAACACACACACACACACACACACACACACACACACACACACACACACACACACACACACACACACACACACACACACACACACACACACACACACACACACACAAGCTTGAGAGTCACAAGCAGAGTAACTTTGCCTGTCAGTCCCAACGGGTTGGCAGCCAGCAGACTGGAAGCTAAAGTGACAGATCATCGCTCTCCCTCTCTCTCACAGCCAGAGAGGAGGGAGAGGGGTGGGAAGAGGGAGAGGAGGGAGAGGGGGGGGAGGGGGAGGAGGGAGAGGAGATAGAGGAGGGAGAGGGGTGAGAGGAGGGATGAAGGAGAGGAGGGATGGACGGAGAGGAGGGAGAGGGGGGGGAGAGGAGGGGAGGGGGAAAGGGGGGAGAGGAGGAGAGGAGAGAAGGGGGAGGAGGGAGAGGAGATAGAGGAGGGAGAGGGGGAGAGGAGGGATGAAGGAGAGGAGGTATGGAGGGAGAGGAGGGGGAGGAGGAGAGGAGAGGAGGGAGAGGGTCGGGGCACAAGTTTGGGCTGTGCTAATGGACATCTGACCCACAGGACACACACCCACACACACACACACACACACACACACACACACACACACACACACACACACACACACACACACACACACACACACACACACACACACACACACACACACACACACACACACACGCACACAAGCACACAAACACACAAACACACACAGATACACTGGTATTGTATAGTTCAGCTCCCAGGAGCACCAAGTCCTGTTCTGTGCTGTTCTGTTCTGTTCTCACCTCACTCAACTAGCTCTATGAGATACAACACATAAACTGTGTCATCACCATCTCTCCTTCTCTCTCTCCATCCCTCCATCCCTTCATCCCTCTCTCTCTCAACAACCAAGAACCAAGAATGGAGTCTCTCTCTCTCTCTCCATCCCTCCCTCCATCCCTCCTGCAATACTCAAGAACCAAGAATGGTGTCTCTCTCTCTCTCCATCCCTCCTGCAATACTCAAGCACCAAGAATGGATTATCGCTCTCTGTCTCTCTCTCTCACCATCTCTCAACCCTCCTTCAATACCCTAGAACAAAGAATGGAGTATCTCTCTCTCCCTCAATACCATAGAATGAAGAATGTAGTGTCTCTCTCCCTCTCTCGTTCAATACCACATAATGAAGAATAGAGTACCTCGCACTCTCTCTCAATCTCTCTCTCTCCCCTTCTCCCTCAATACCATAGAACGAAGAATGGAGTCTCTCTCTCTCTCTCTCCCTCAATACCATAGAATGAAGAATGGAGTCTCTCTCTCTCTCTCGCTCTCTCTCTCCCTCAATAACTTAGAATGAAGAATGGAGTCTATCTCACTCTCTCTCTCTCTCTCTCTCTCTCTCTCTCTCTCTCTCTCTCTCTCTCTCCATCTCTTTGTCACGTTCTCTCTCTCTCTCGCTCTCTCTCTCCCTCAACAACTTAGAATGAATATTGGAGTCTCTCTCTCCCTCAATACCATAAAATGAATAATGGAGTCTCTCTCTCTCAATACCATAGAATGAAGAATGGAGTCTCTTTCTCTCCTATCAATACCATAGAATGAAGAATGGAGTCTCTTTCTCTCCCTCAATACCATAGAATGAAGAATGGAGTCTATCTCTCTCTCTCACACACTCTCTTTCGCTCTCTCTCTCTCCCTCAATACCATAGAATGAAGAATGGAGTCTCTCTCTCCCTCAAAACCATAGAATAAAAAATGGAGTCTCTCTCTCTCTCCCTCAATACCATAGAATGAAGAATGGAGTCTCTCTCTCTCTCTCTCTCTCTCAATACCATGAATGAAGAATGGAGTCTCTCTCTCCCACAATACCATAGAATGAAGAATTGAGTCTCTCTCTCCCCCAATTCCATAGAATGAATAATGGAGTCTGTCTCTCCCCCAATGCCATAGAATGAAGAATTTAGTTTCTCTCTCCCTCAATACCATAGAATGAATAATGGAGTCTCTCTCTCTCTCTCTCCCTCAATACCATAGAATGAATAATGGAGTCTGTCTCTCCCCCAATGCCATAGAATGAAGAATTTAGTTTCTCTCTCCCTCAATACCATAGAATGAATGATGGAGTCTGTCTCCCCCAATACCATAGAATGAAGAATGGAGTCTCTCTCTCTCTCTCCCTCAATACAATAGAATGAATAATGGAGTCTGTCTCTCCCCCCAATGCCATAGAATGAAGAATTTAGTTTCTCTCTCCCTCAATACCATAGAATGAAGAATGGACTCTCTCTCTCTCCCTCAATACCATAGAATGAATAATGGAGTCTGTCTCCCCCAATACCATAGAATGAAGAATGGAGTCTCTCTCTCTCTCCCCCAATGCCATAGAATGAAGAATTTAGTTTCTCTCTCCCTCAATACCATAGAATGAAGAATGGACTCTCTCTCTCTCCCTCAATACCATAGAATGAATAATGGAGTCTGTCTCTCCCAATACCATAGAATGAAGAATGGACTCTCTCTCCTAATACCATAGAATGAAGAATGGAGTCTCTCTCTCTCCCTCAAAACCATACAATGAAGAATGGAGTCTCTCTCTCTCCCTCAATACCATAGAATGAATAATGGAGTCTCTCTCTCTCCCTCAAAACCATAGAATGAAGAATGGAGTCTCTCTCTCTCTCAATACCATAGAATGAAGAATGGAGTCTCTCTCTCTCTCTCCCTCAATACCATAAAATGAAGAATGGAGTCTATCTCTCTCTCTCCCTCAATACCATAGAATGAAGAATGGAGTCTCTCTCTCTCTCCCTTAATACCATAGAATGAAGATTGAGGTCTCTCTCTCCCTCAATACCATAGAATGAAGAATGGAGTCTCTCTCTCTCTCTCTCTCCCTCAATACCATAGAATGAAGATAGGAGTCTCTCTCTCTCTCAATACCATAGAATGAAGAATGGAGTCTCTATCTCTCCCTCAATACCATAGAATGAATAATGGAGTCTCTATCTCTCCCTCAAAACCATAGAATGAAGAATGGAGTGTCTCTCTCCCTCAATACCATAGAATGAAGAATGGAGTCTCTCTCTCCCTCAATAACATAGAGTGAATAATGGAGTCTCTCTCCCCCTCAATACCATAGAATGAAGAATGGAGTCTCTCTCTCCATCAATACCATAGAATGAATAATGGAGTCTGTCTCTCCCTCAATACCATAGAACGAATAATGGAGTCTCTCTCCCTCAATACCATAGAATGAATAATGGAGTCTGTCTCTCCCAATACCATAGAATGAAGAATGGAGTCTCTCTCTCCCTCAATACCATATAATGAAGACTGGAGTCTGTCTCTCCCAATACCATAGAATGAAGAATGGAGTCTGTCTCTCCCCCAATGCCATTGAATGAAGAATTTAGTTTCTCTCTCCCTCAATACCATAGAATGAAAAATGGAGTCTCTTTCTCCCTCTATATCATAGAATGAATAATGGAGTATGTCTCTCCCAATACCATAGAATGAAGAATGGAGTCTCTCTCCCCAATACCATAGAATGAATAATGGAGTCTGTCTCCCTCAATACCATAGAATGAATAATGGAGTCTCTCTCCCTCAATACCATAAAATGAATAATGGAGTCTCTCTCCCTCAATACCATAGAATGAATAATGGAGTCTCTCTCTCCCAATACCATAGAATGAAGAATGGACTCTCTCTCCTAATACCATAGAATGAATAATGGAGTCTCTCTCTCCCAATACCATAGAATGAAGAATGGAGTCTCTTTCTCCCAATACCATAAAATGAAGAATGGACTCTCTCTCCCAATACCATAGAATGAATAATTGAGTCTGTCTCTCCCAATACCATAGAATGGATAATGGAGTCTCGCTCTCCCAATACCATAGAATGAAGAATGGACTCTCTCTCCCAATACCATAGAATGAAGAATGGAGTCTCTTCCTCCCAATACCATAGAATGAATAATGGAGTCTCTCTCTCCCAATACCATAGAATGACTAATGGAGTCTCTCTCTCCCGATACCATACAATGAATAATGGAGTCTCTCTCTCCCAATACCATATAATGAAGAATGGATTCTCTCTCTCCCAATACCATACAATGAATAATGGTGTCTCTCTCTCCCTCAATACCATAGAACGAATAATGGAGTCTCTCTCCCTCAATACCATAGAATGAATAATGGAGGCTCTCTCTCCCAATACCATAGAATGAATATTGGAGTCTCTCTCTCCCAATACCATAAAATGAATAATGGAGTCTCTCTCTCCCAGTACCATAGAATGAATAATGGAGTCTCTCTCTCCCAATACCAAAGAATGAATAATGGAGTCTATCTTTCCCAATACCATAGAATGAATAATGGAGTCTCTCTCTCCCAATACCATAGAATGAATAATGGAGTCTCTCTCTCCCAGTACCATAGAATGAATAATGGAGTCTCTCTCTCCCAATACCAAAGAATGAATAATGGAGTCTATCTTTCCCAATACCATAGAATGAATAATGGAGTCTCTCTCTCCCTCAATACAATAGAATGAATAATGGAGTCTCTCTCTCTCTCTCTCAATACAATAGAATGAATAATGGAGTCTCTCTCTCCCTTTTGCTTCGTTGGCATTTGCATATGTTCTATGAAGGAAGAATAGTTCAATGGTGTCAGCAAAAATGTGTTTTAAATCTCTCTCTCTCTTCTTCTCTTTCTCTCTATACTATTGATAGTAATCTTTAGTTGAGCACAAAGACAGGGTTGCACAAACATTGTTTTCAATGTGTGTAATCAGAGATCCTGTTAAACCTGCTGCTTTTATCCATTTCAGAGATAAAAAGTTCTGCAGTACAGCAGTTCTCTCTGTCTCACTGTCTCTCTCTTTCTCTATCCCTCTCTGTCTGTCTCTCTATCCCTCTGTCTGTCTGTCTGTCTGTCTGTCTGTCTGTCTGTCTGTCTGTCTGTCTGTCTCTCTATCCCTCTGTCTGTCTGTCTGTCTGTCTGTCTGTCTGTCTGTCTGTCTGTCTGTCTGTCTGTCTGTCTGTCTCTCTATCCCTCTGTCTGTCTGTCTGTCTGTCTGTCTGTCTGTCTGTCTCTCTGTCTCTCTGTCTCTCTGTCTCTCTGTCTCTCTGTCTCTCACTCTGTATACGAATCATGACAAGAGGTTGCCTTTGATTTGGTTTGTGTGATTGTCAGTTTGGTTGTGCAGGGTGAATATCTGGTCTGTCGTTCCGTAATTTGTCAATAAGCTAATTTGACATTTGCTCAGTGCATTGTTTTCACTAAGGTAATGTACAAGTCTGCTGTAAATGACAGTGCAGATTTTTCCCAAGGTTGCTGTTGACGCAAATCCCACACTAGTTATTCGGGTCAAATTTGTCTCCACTTTTGTGGATTGGTGTGTTCAGTCCTTGGTGCCAAATATTGGGGATGATGCCAGAGCTGAGGATGATGTTAAAGAGTTTTAGTATAGCCAATTAGACTTTGTTGTCTGTATATTTTATTATTTCATTGGGGATACCGTCGTCAACACACCACAGACCTTTTTTTGGGGTTGGAAGGATTTGCATTTTGTCCTGTTGTTCATTCAATGTAATTGGAGAATCCGATAGGTTCCGGAAGTCTTTAATAATTGACTGCATGTACAGTTCCAGTCAACAGTTTGGACTCATTTAAAAGGTTTGTATTTATTTTTTACGATCTTCTCCATTGTAGAATAATAGTGAAGACATCAAAACTATGAAATAACACATATGGAATCATGGAGTAACCAAAAAAAGTGTAAAACAAATTAAAATATATTTGAGATTTGAGATTCTTCAAAGTAGCCACCCTTTACCTTGATGACAGTTTAGCACAATCTTGGCCTTCTCTCAACCAGCTTCACCTGGAATGCTTTTCCAACAGGAGTTCCCACATATGCTGAGCACTTGTTGGCTGCTTTTCCTTCACTCTGCGGTCCAACTCATCCCCAACCATCTAAAATTACGTTGAGTTCGGGGGATTGTGGAGGCCAGGTCATCTGATGCAGCACTCCATCACTCTCCTTCTTGGTCAAATAGCCCTTACACAGCCTGTAGGTGTGTTGGGTCATTGTCCTGTTGAAAAACAAATGATAGTCCCACTAAGCGCAAACCAGATGGGATAGTGTAATGCTGCAGAATGCTGTGGTAGCCATGCTGGTTAAGTGTGCCCTGAATTCTAGATAAATCACAGAATGTGTCACCATCAAAGCACGTCCACACCATCACACCTCCTCCATGCTTCACAGTGGGAAACACACAAGAGGAGATCATCCGTTCACCTACTCTGCGTCTCACAAAGACATGGCAGTAAGAACCAAAAATCTCACATTTGAGACAGATTTCCACCTGTCTAATGTCCATTGCTCGTGTTTCTTGGCCCAAACAAATATCTTCTTATTGGTGTCCTTTAGTAGTGGTTTCTTTACAGCAATTGGACCATGATGGCCTGATTCACACAGTCTCCTCTAAACAGTTGATGCTGAGATGTCTGTTACTTGAAGTCTGTGAAGCATTTATTTGGGCTGCAATTTCTGAGGCTGGTAAACTCTAATCAACTTATCCTCTGCAGCAGAGGTAACTCTGGGTCTTCCGTTCATGTGGCGGTCCTCATGAGAGCCAGTTTCATCAGAGTGCTTGATGGTTTTTGCAATTGCATTGAAGAAACTTTCAAAGTTCTTGAAATTTTCCAGATTGACTGACCTTCATAACTTAAAGTAATGATGGACTGTTGTTTCTCTTTGCTTATTTGAGCTGTTCTTGCCATAATGTGGACTTGGTATTTTACCAAATAATGCTATCTTCTCTATACCACCACTACCTTGTCACAGCACAACTGATTGGCTCAAACACATTAAGAAGGAAGGAAATTACACAAATTAACTTTCAACAAGGCACACCTGTTAATTGAAATGCATTCCAGGTGACTACCTCATGAGGCTGGTTGAGAGAATGCCAAAAGTGTACAAAGCTGTCATCAAGGCAAAGGGTGTCTACTTTGAAGAATCTGAAATATAAAATATATTTAGATTTATTTAACACTTTTTTGGTTACTACATGATTTCCTATGTGTTATTTCATAGATTTGATGTCTTCACTAATTTGTAGCCAGATGTAAAATGTTCCTGTTTTGACTAATTTAATGGAGTGGGTTAGGTCTGCTCTATACCAAATTAGCATACCCCCTGAGTCTCTTCCCTGCTTCACACCTGGTAGTGTGGTGGATGGGACTACCAGCTCTCTGTAACCTAGAGGGCAACCAGTGTGTCCGTCTCCTCTATACCACCCACCTGGTAGTGTGGTGGATGGGACTACCAGCTCTCTGTAACCTAGAGGACAACCAGTGGGTCTGTCTCCTCTATACCACCCACCTGGTAGTGTTGTGGATGGGACTACCAGCTCTCTGTAACCTAGAGGACAACCAGTGGGTCTGTCTCCTCTATACCACCCACCTGGTAGTGTGGTGGATGGGAGTACCAGCTCTCTGTAACCTAGAGGGCAACCAGTGGGTCTGTCTCCTCTATACCATGTTTCTTGTAGGATGACAATATTTGCATTTCCAATTTCGTTGAAAGAAGTCTGGGATGAAATAGTAAAATCTTTGTGTTCCTTTAGTGTCTAGTGTTGTTTTCATATGGTTTAGGCCTCGGACCCACTACAGTAGAAACCGGCGGGTTCATTAGTGTGTGTGTGGGGGGGGGGGGGGGTTGGTCCTGTTGCTCTGCTAATGGCCTGGGCATATGTGCTGCTGTAATGTTGAGGTCCTTGCTGCAGGGGGAGGGGGGGGGGGGGCAGAAGGGGCATAGGTCTGATCTAGACAGTTCTAATAGGTTGGGGCCAGGGTTTGGTTGGGTTGGTCTCGGCTGGTTGAGGTGGTCTCGGCTGGTTGGGTTGGTCTTGGCTGGTTGGGGTGGTCTCGGCTGGTTGGGTTGGTCTTGGCTGGCTGGGGTGGTCTCGGCTGGCTGGGGTGGGCTTGGCTGGTTGGGTTGGTTGGTCTCGGGTTGTTCTGGGCTGTTTGGGGTGGTCTCGGCTGGTTGGGTTGGTCTTGGCTGGCTGGGGTGGTCTCGGCTGGTTGGGGTGGTCTCGGCTGGTTGGGTTGGTCTTGGCTGGCTGGGGTGGTCTCGGCTGGCTGGGGTGGGCTTGGCTGGTTGGGTTGGTTGGTCTTGGCTGGTTGGGGTGGTCTTGGCTGGTTGGGTTGGGGATGGTTGGGGTGGTCATGGCTGGCTGGGGTGGTCTTGGCTGGTTGGGTTGGTCTCGGCTGGTTGGGGTGGTCTCGGCTGGCTGGGGTGGTCTCGGCTGGCTGGGGTGGAAATGGTTGGTTGGGTTGGTCTTGGCTGGCTGGGGTGGTCTCGGCTGGTTGGGGTGGAAATGGTTGGGGTGGTCTCGGCTGGTTGGGGTGGAAATGGTTGGGGTTGTCTCGGCTGGTTGGGGTGGAAATGGTTGGGGTGGTCTCGGCTGGTTGGGGTGGTCTCGGCTGGTTGGGGTGGTCTCGGCTGGTAGGGTGGTCTTGGCTGGTTGGGTTGGGGATGGTTGGGGTGGTTTCGGCTGGTTGGGTTGGTCTTGGCTGGCTGGGGTGTTCTTGGCTGGTTCGGTTGGTCTCGGCTGGTTGGGTTGGTCTTGGCTGGCTGGGGTGGTCTCGGCTGGTTGGGGTGGAAATGGTTGGGGGGGTCTCGGCTGGTTGGGGTGGTCTCGGCTGGTTGGGGTGGTCTCGGCTGGTTGAGGTGGTCTTGGCTGGTTGGGGTGGGGATGGTTGGGGTGGTCTCGGCTGGTTGAGGTGGTCTTGGCTGGTTGGGGTGGGGATGGTTGCGGTGGTCTCGGCTGGTTGCGGTGGTCTTGGCTGGTTGGGGTGGGGATGGTTGGGGTGGTCTCGGCTGGTTGAGGTGGTCTTGGCTGGTTGGGGTGGGGATGGTTGCGGTGGTCTCGGCTGGTTGAGGTGGTCTTGGCTGGTTGGGGTGGGGATGGTTGCGGTGGTCTCGGCTGGTTGAGGTGGTCTCGGCTGGTTGGGGTGGAAATGGTTGGGGGATCTCGGCTGGTTGGGGTGGTCTCGGCTGGTTGGGGTGGTCTCGGCTGGTTGAGGTCGTCTTGGCTGGTTGGGGTGGGGATGGTTGGGGTGGTCTCGGCTGGTAGGGTGGTCTTGGCTGGTTGGGTTGGGGATGGTTGGGGTGGTTTCGGCTGGTTGGGTTGGTCTTGGCTGGCTGGGGTGTTCTTGGCTGGTTCGGTTGGTCTCGGCTGGTTGGGGTATTCTCGGCTGGTTGGGGTGGTCTCGGCTGGTTGAGGTGGTCTTGGCTGGTTGGGGTGGGGATGGTTGGGGTGGTCTCGGCTGGTTGAGGTGGTCTTGGCTGGTTGGGGTGGGGATGGTCTGGCTGGTGGTCTTGGCTGGTTGGGGTGGGGATGGTTGGGGTGGCTGCTGTTGAGGTGGTCTTGGCTGGTTGGGGTGGGGATGGTTGGGGTGGTCTCAGCTGGTTGAGGTGGTCTTGGCTGGTTGGGGTGGGGATGGTTGGGGTGGTCTCAGCTGGTTGAGGTGGTCTTGGCTGGTTGGGGTGGGGATGGTTG
>NW_027014806.1:0-12740 GCF_036934945.1 Oncorhynchus masou masou | reverse complement strand
CACTGACAACGATGAGACAGCCTATAGGGATGAGGTCAGAGACCTGTTAGTATGGTGCCAGAATAACAACCTCTCCCTCAACATGATCAAGACAAAGGAGATGATTGTGGACTACAGAAAAAGGAGGACTGAGCACGCCCCCATTCTCGTCGACAGGGCTGTAGTGGAGCGGGTTGAGGCTTAAAATTCCTTGGTGTTCACATCACCAACAAACTCTCATGGTCCATACACACCAAGACAGTCGTGAAGAGGGCACGACAACGCCTATTCAGGAGACTGAAAAGATTTGGCATGGGTCCTCAGATCCTCAAAAAGTTCTACAGCTGCACCATCGAGAGTATCCTGACTGGTTGCATCACCACCTGGTATGGCAACTGCTTGGCATCCGACCACAAGGCACTACAGTGGGTAGTGCATACGGCCCAGTACATCACTGGGGCCAAGCTTCCTGCCATCCAGGACCTATATACCAGGCGGTGTCAGAGGAAGGCCCAGTACATCACTAGGCCAAGCTTCCTGCCATCCAGGACCTCTATACCAGGCGGTGTCAGAGGAAGGCCCAGTACATCACTGGGGCCAAGCTTCCTGCCATCCAGGACCTCTATACCAGGCGGTGTCAGAGGAAGGCCCAGTACATCACTGGGCCAAGCTTCCTGCCATCCAGGACCTCTATACCAGGCGGTGTCAGAGGAAGGCCCAGTACATCACTGGGGCCAAGCTTCCTGCCATCCAGGACCTCTACACCAGGCGATGTCAGAGGAAGGCCCAGTACATCACTGGGGCCAAGCTTCCTGCCATCCAGGACCTCTACACCAGGCGGTGTCAGAGGAAGGCCCAAAAAATTGCCATCCTAGTCATAGACTGTTCTCTCTGCTACCGCAGGGCAAGCAGTACCGGAGAGCCAAGCCTAGGTCAAAAAGGCTTCTTAACAGCTTCTACCCCCAAGCAATAAGACTCTTGAACAGTTAATCAAATGGCTACCCGGACTATTTGCATTGCCCCCCCCCATTTTTTATGCTACTACTCTCTGTTTATTATCCATGCATGGTCACTTTACCTCTACCTACATGTACGTATACCAACATGGACATATTACCTCCATTACCTCGACTAACCGGTGCCCCCACACATTGACTCTGTACCAGAACCCCCTGTCTATAGCCTCCACATTGACTCTGTACCGGAACCCCCTGTCTATAGCCTCCACATTGACTCTGTACCAGTACCCCCTGTCTATAGCCTCCACATTGACTCTGTACTGGAACCCCCTGTCTATAGCCTCCACATTGACTCTGTACCGGAACCCCCTGTCTATAGCCTCCACATTGACTCTGTACCGGAACCCCCTGTCTATAGCCTCCACATTGACTCTGTACCGGAACCCCCTGTCTATAGCCTCCACATTTGACTCTGTACCGGAACCCCCTGTCTATAGCCTCCACATTGACTCTGTACCGGAACCCCGTCTATAACCCCCTGTTTTTAGACTCACTACTGTTATTTTATTGTTGCTCCTTAATTCTATTTTTTTTCTCTTAAAACTGCCTTGTTGGTTAAGGTCTTGTAAGTAAGCATTTCACTGTAAGGTCTATTACACCTGTTCTATTCGGCGCATGTGACAAATACAATTTGATTTGATTTGAAGTTTGGCAAGCAAGTATTTTAGCCAAGTAGCCTAGGACAACAAAAACTGAAAGTGTGTACTGTATGACAGAGTGATAGACCGTTCCGTCAACGTAAAAGAGAGGAGGCCGGCATTTTCATTTGTCTACATCTTTCTACTTGCATGAATGCTCACGCACGCACGCACGCACACACTACACACACACACACACACACTACACACACACACACACACACACACACACACACGCACGCACGCACGCACGCACGCACGCACGCACGCACACACACACACACACACACACAGCCACATCATATTTAACTGACGTTATTGGACTAAATTTTTTTTGTTATATTTTAGATGTCACTGTATAAGGCTAAACATAGGTAATTTGATGATGTTGAAATGTTGGCTGGAATAGTGGAGGCAGCTCCATTAACCTGCTTGACCACGCTGTAGGTCATGTAACTGTTTGTTACCTGCAATACGCTTTGTGGATTTTACCAGACACGGGTTGCTCTCTGGTTTTGTGATGAAACAAAGGTGTGGTTGAATTTATTCTGCCGCTGTGTCTTCTTATCGTCTCGGCCTTTAGGCCCTATATACATATCACGGTCGCAAGGCATATGAACTAACATGTTATAGAGCAAACAGCGCAATTATCACAACACATAGATTGTAATATGGCTGTGTGGGGCGACGGAGAGAAACAAAATGGTGCCGTTTTTAGGCCAGGTGTTGGAGAGTGACACGGACGCTGGAGATAGGGGTGTGAGCTTGTGCGTCCGGGGAGCTGTCATGTAGTTTGTGTGATGATGTCGTTTGTGTGTGTGTGTGTATTTGTATGTTTTGTGGTGTTAAAAAAAGTTGAAAGTTAAACACAGACGCACATAGAGATCGTATTATTCTTAAGCGGTAGAAATAATACCATTATGCTGCCTTCTCTAGACTAATTTATACAAACCCTATACACACTACACACTTTAACTCGTACCAACACACCAGGTGGGATCGTTCTACGGTGGCCTGTGTAGCATACGCTCAAACCGGTGTGATTACAATCCTTATTTTGACCTTCCAGTTATGACTGATGCAACAGTCAGCGTTTGAGCTAGCTGCGCTGTTTTTTTCAAAGAAACTATTTGCACAGTGTTATGTCCTGAATGTGACTAGTTTATTGTTTGGATGCAAGGTTCAGAAATGTACAGAAGTAGCGACAGAATAACACAATCAACCAAACTGGAAAATGTAGGCTACATTAGATTTGGCGCTAACTGAGGAAAGATTGACAGTAACACAACACAGGCGGTCATATTTATCTAACTCTCATCAGAAACCATAACATGAATTAGCTAATAGCAATTACTATTTACAATTCATCACATCAGTTTGTGCGCACCGCCATGTTTTTTTTTATTTTCGTGTCTACCAAAGATAAGAAGAGGAGACAAGATACGTTTGGTCTGTTTGCAGTACGCGTGTTGAAGGGTGTGTGTCATCTACCATCATTCACTTCCCATCATTCCCTTTTTGGAAGTTAACTCGAAAGATGAGTGAACCATCCCTTCACTTTGTTATAACATCTTTGGTCTGAGAGACGTTTACACGACCCCCAGAATGCCTTGTATGATGTCAACAAACATTGGGCCATACATAGCTGTCAAATGGCTTAGAATTAGCGCATCATAATCATTACAACCTTCAAACAAGTATTTTACACACTGCATGTGTACATTGCAATCAATTGAAGAATCGGAATGCATGATTTGTCACAAGTACTTGAAAACATGGGAATAAACTACTAAATACATTATGCTTCATACATACACTATCATTCAAAAGTTTGGGGTCACTTAGAAATGTCTGTGTTTTTGAAAGAAAAACACATTTTTTTGTCCATTAAAATAACATCATATTGATCAGAAAAAACTGTGTAGACATTGTTAATGTTGTAAATGACTATTGTAGTTGGAAACTGCTGATTTTTAATGGAATATCTACATAGGCGTAGAGGCCCATTATCAACAACCATCACTCCTGTGTTCCAATGGCACGTTGTGTTAGGTAATCCAAGTTTATCATTTTAAAAGACTAATTGATCATTAGAAAAACCTTTTGCAATTATGTTAGCACAGCTGAAACTGTTGTCCTCATTAAAGAAGCAATAAAACTGGCCTTCTTAAGACTAATTGAGTATCTGGAGCATCAGCATTTGTGGGTTCGATTACAGGCTCAAAATGTCTAGAGACAAGGAACTTTCTTTTGAAACTATTCTTGTTCTGAGAAATTAAGTGTATTCCATGTGAGAAATTGCCAAGAAACTGAAGATCTCGTACAGCGCTGTGTACTACTCCCTTCACAGAACAGCTTAAACTGTCTCTAACCGGAATAGAAAGAGGAGTGGGAGGCCCCAGTGCACAACTGAGCAAAAGGACAAGTACAGTAGATTGTCAAGTTTGGGAAGCAGACACCTCACAAATCCTCAACTGGCAGCTTCATTAAATAGTACCCGCAAAACACCAGTCTTAACGTCAACAGTGAAGAGGCGACTCCGGGATGCTGGCCTACTAGGCAGAGTTGCAAAGAAAAATCCATATCTTAGACTGGCCAATAAAAGAAAAGATTAAGTTGGGCAAAAGAACACAAACACTGGACAGAGGAACACTGCCTAGAAGGCCAGCATCCCGGAGTCACCTCTGGAATGCTGTTTAATCGGGTAACAATTAAACATAGTTAGTTAATTAGATAAATAACAGTTTTCAGATTGTTTGAGTAAAGTCACGACAATGCCAGGTGTCACATCTGAAGGAAACCTTGCACCATCCCCACGGTGAAGCATGGTGGTGGCAGCATCATGCTGTGGTGATGTTTTTTAGTGCAGCAGCACTTCCCATCCAACCTGACAGAGCTTGAGAGGATCTGCAGAGAAGAATGGGAGAAACTCCCCAAATACAGGTGTGCCAAGTAGAGGGCGACCGATTAATCGGCATGGCCGATTAATTAAGGCCGATTTCAAGTTTTCATAACAATCGGTAATCAGCCTTTTTGGATGGCAATTATGGCCGATGACATTGCAATCCACGAGGAGACTGCATGGCAGGCTGAATATCTGTTACGCTAGTGCTGTTATGAACTTGAGTGAAGACCAAAAACGGTTTAACAGAAACAGAGTTCTTTTAATGAAAAACAGGAATGGCATAGATCCTCTTCCGACGTTGTCAATGGCACAATAGAATACCCGCAGAGAGGGTGACAAATGAAAACATAAAGTCCCTCTGAAGAATAGCTGGGTAGCGGCGACAGGCTGCAGGTCGCCCTGGGTCGGTGCGGGTCACAGAGGAACGGTGGTAGCTGATCACACGTAGCATATGATGAACTGGACACGGTGCAAACAAAAGATAGTTAGTAGAGTACAGGATGCACCTGCCAGGCAGACTCCGACAGGATAGGACTAGGAAGAAGCAAACGAGACGATAGCTTGCTTCTGGCATGAGAAACACAAACGAGAATCTGACACCGAAAGTAGCAGGAACAGAGAGAGAAATAGAGACCTAATCAGAGGGAAAAAAGGGAACAGGTGGGGAAAGGGTGAATGAGCTAGTTAGGGGAGATGAGGAACAGCTGGAGAAGGAGAGAAAGAGAAGGTAACCTAATAAGACCAGCAGAGAGAGACAGAGTGAAGAGAAAGGACAGGAACAGACATAATAAGACATGACAAGTGCAGCATCAAAAGGACCTTGTGGCTGCAAGGAGCCAAGGCAAGTTGCTAGCTAGCATTAAAACAATCAATCTTTACATAATCACTAATTAACTACACATGGTTGATGATATTACTAGGTTAACTAGTTTGTCCTGCGTTATATATAATCGATGTGGTGCCTGTTAATTTATCATTGAATCACAGCCTACTTCAACTTCGCCAAACGGATGACGATTTAACAAAAGCACATTTGCAAAAAAAACACAATTGTTGCACAAATGTACCTAACCATAAACATCAATATCATCCTTAAAATCAATACACAGAATTATATTCTTTTAAACCTACATATTTAGTTAAAATAAATGCATGTTAGCAGGCAAAATGAACTAGAGAAATTGTGTCACTTTTCTTGCGTTCAGTGCAAGCAGAGTTAGGGTATATGCAGCAGTTTTGGCTGCCTAGCTCGTTGCGAACTGTGTGTAGACCGTTATTTTATTGTGTGTAGATGATGAGGGAAAAATCTATATAATCAATTTTAGAATAAGGCTGCACCGTAACAACATGTGGAACATGTCAAGGGATCTGAATACTTTCCAAAGGCACTGTATATGTTTTTCCACATTCATTGATTGATTCATCTTATGCTACTCAAATATAAATACTTACTGAAGTGGTTGGTCCAGTTTAGATGCTTTCAGTAGTCTCATATTATGTTAGTCTTCCCAAACCTGAGAAAAATTCTGAATGGAGGTCAATATATATTTCAAATCAACCATTCAATAAAATGTATTTATACATCACCAGATGTCACAAAATGCTTATACAGAAACCCAGTCTAAAACCCCAAAGTGCATGCAATGCAGATGTAGAAGCACAGTGGCTAGGACAAAAAATCCCCTAAAAGGCATGAACCTAGGAAGAAACCTAGAGAGGAACCAGTCTCTGAGGGTGGCCATTTCTCTTCTGGGTGTGACAGGTGGAGATTATAAGATTACATGGCCATTAAGGCCAGATCGTTCTCAAGATGTTCAAACGTTTCTAGATGACCTGCAGGGTCCAATAATAATCACAGTGGTTGTAGAGGTGCAACAGGTCAGCACCTCAGGAGTAAATGTCAGTTGGCTTTTCATAGCCGAGCATTCAGTGGTCGAGACAGCAGGTGTAGTAGAGTGGGAGGGGAAAGAGAGGGTGGGAAGAGAGGGAAAGGGAGAAGAGAGAGAGGGTTGAAAACAGCAGGTCCGGGACAAGGTAGCACGTCCGGTGAACAGGTCAGGGTTCCATAGCCACAGGCAAAATAGCAGAAACTGGATCAGCAGAGGAGAGAGAGAGATAGAGAGAGAGAGAGGGTGCATAAGTTCACACAGGACACCGGATAAGACAGTAGAATTACACCTGATAGGACAGACTGACACTGTACTATTGCAGCATAGATACTTGAGACAGGGGTGGTTGTGGGACACTGTGGCCCCGTCCGACGACACCCCCGGACAGGGCCAACCAGGCAGGATATAACCCCACCCACTTTGCCAAAGCACAGCCCCCACACCACTGAAGGGATATCAACAGACCACCAACTTACTCCCCTGAGACAAGGCTGAGTGTAGCCCAGAAAGACCTTCCCTACTGCACGAGCCAGAGGGGGCGCAAAGATCACGTCAGTGACTCAGCTCACTCAAGTCGAGTATAGCGAAAAGAGCCTGGCACGACGTGACGCACGCCTCCTAGGGACGGCATGGGAGAGCACTATTAAGCCAGTGACTCAGCCCCCATAATATGGTCAGAGGCAGAGAATCCCAGTGTACAGTGGGGAGCCGGCTGCTCTCCAGTGCCTTGCCGTTCACCTTCACAACCCCTGGGCCAGGCTACACTCGATCATAGGACCTCCTTCAGTAAAGACGTAAAAGTTGAGACTGAGTCTGCGTCTCTCACATGGATAGGCAGACCATTCCATAAGAATGGAAAAGGAGAAAACCTTGACTCCAGCTGTTTTTGCTTAGAAATTCTAGAGACAATAAGGAGGCCTGCGCCTTGTCACTGTAGCGTACATCTAGGTATGTACGGCAGGACAAAGATAGGTCCACAGAGACTAAATGATATATTTGCGACGTATAAGATCTAAACCAGGCAAGAACTTGTCCGTGTTGACCAATTAGGGTTCCCAATCTCTCCAAAAGAATGTGGTGATCGATGACGTCAAAAGTGGCACTAAGGTCTCGGAGCATGAGGACGGGTGCAGAGCCTTGATCTGAAGCCATTAAAAGGTTGTTTACCACCTTCACGAGTACAGTACAATGATGGGGTCTAAAACCAGACTGGAGCGTTTCGTATACATTATTCGTCTTCAAGACGTCATTGCTGCGCAACAGCTTTTCTAAAATGTTTGAGACAAATAGGGAGATTCGATACAGGCCCCGCTATCACCCAGAAGGTGAGGTCAGTACAGGTGCATCAAAACTGGGACAGAGAGACTGAAAAACAGCTTCTATCTAAAACGCCATCAGACTGTTAAATCACATTCACTAGCACAATAGAGGCTGCTGCCCTATAGACTTGAAATCACTGGCCTCTTTAATAATTGCATTACTCATTTTATATGTACAGTACAGTTGAAGTCGGAAGTTTACATACACTTAGGTTGGAGTCATTAGAACTTGTTTTTCAATCACTCCACAAAATTCTTGTTAACAAACTACAGTCGATTAGGACATCTATTTTGTGACACAAGTAATATTTCCAACAATTGTTTACAGATAGATTATTTCACTTATAATTCACTGCATCACAATTTCAGTGGGTCAGAAGTTTACATACACAATGTTGACTGTGCCTTTAGACAGCTTGGAAAATTCCAGAAAATTATGTCATGGCTTTAGAAGCTTCTGATGGGCTAATTGACATCATTTGTGGAAGGGTTTTCCTGTGGTGAAGTAGAGGAGGACCAAAACGCGGCATGGTTATATTGATTCATGTTTAATTAAAACAGATAAACATGAACACTACAAAACAACAAACGTGGAAAACCAAAAACAGCCCTATCTGGTGCAAAACACAGAGACAGGAACAATCACCCACAAAACCCAACACAAAACAGGCTACCTAAATATGGTTCCCAATCAGAGACAATGACTAACACCTGCCTCTGATTGAGAACCATATCAGGCCTAACATAGAAATGGACAAACCAGACACACAACATAGAATGCCCACCCAGCTCACGTCCTGACCAACACTAAAACAAGGAAAACACACACGAACGATGGTCAGAACGTGACAGTACCCCCCCTCAAGGTGCGGACTCCGAATGCACAACCTAAACCTATAGGGGAGGGTCTGGGTGGGCATCTGTCCGCGGTGGCGGCTTTGGTGCTGGACGTGGACCCCACTTCAAAATTGTCTTAGTCCCCCTCCTTAGCGTCCCTTGAGTGGCGACCCTCGCCGCTAACCTTGGCCTAGGAACCCTAACAACGGGCCACACTGGACTGAGGGGCATCTCCGGACTGAGGGGCAGCTCGGGACTGAGGAAGCTCAGGACTGAGAAGAAGCTCAGGACTGAGAGGAAGCTCAGGACTGAGAGGAAGCTCAGGACTGAGAGGAAGCTCAGGCAGGTTGATGAATCGAGCAGATTCTGGCTGGCTGGTGGTTCTGGCAGATCCTGGCTGGCTGGCGGTTCCGGCAGATCCTGGCTGACTGGCGGTTCCGGCAGATCCTGGCGGAATGGCGGATCCTGGTTGACTGGCGGATCCTGGCTGACTGAGTCAATTGGAGGTGTACCCGTGGATGTATTTCAAGGCCTACATTCAAACTCAGTGCCTCTTTGCTTGACATCATAGGAAAATCAAAAGAATCAGCCAAGACCTCACAAAAACTGTAGACCTCCACAAGTCTGGTTCATCCTGGGGAGCAATTTCCAAATTCCTGAAGGTACCAAGTTCATCTGTACAAACAATAGTATGCAAGTATAAACACCATGGGACCACGCAGCCGTCATACCGTCCAAGAATGAGACGCATTCTGTCTCCTAGAGATGAACGTACTTTGGTGCGAAAAGTGCAAATCAATCCCAGAACAACAGCAAAGGACCTTGTGAAGATGCTGGAGGAAACAAGTACAAAAGTATCTATATCCACAGTAAAACAAGTCCTATATCGACATAACCTGAAAGGCCGCTCAGCAAGGAAGAAGCCACTGCTCCAAAACCGCCATAAAAAAACCAGACTACGTTTTTGCAACTGCACATGGGGACAAAGATCATAGTTTTTAGAGAAATGTCCTCTGGTCTGATGAAACAAAAATAGAACTGTTTGGCCATAATGACCATCATTATGTTTGGAGGAAAAACAGGGAGATGCTTGCAAGCCGAAGGTCACCATCCCAACCGTGAAGCAAGGAAGTGGCAGCATCATGTTGTGGGGGTGCTTTGCTGCAGGAGGGTGCACTTCACAAAATTGATGGCATCATCATTAAATGTCATTAAATGTCAGGAATTGTGAAAAACTGAGTTTAAATGTATTTGGCTAAGGTGTATGTAAACCTCCGACTTCAACTGTATATATAATGTATTCTATCCTATTCTACTGTACCTTTTTTATGCAGCTCTGACATTGCTCGTCCAAACATTTATATATTCTTAATTCCATTCCTCTACTTTAGATTGCGTGTATTGTTAGATATTACTTCTTAAATATTACTGCACTGTTGGAGATGGAAACATCATAACCATCATAACCTCTGCTAAAGACGTGTCGGTGACAAATACAGGGAGTTTGGTACACACCCGCAGGATAATAAGCCATTTATTATGTTCAACATACAGTAGGCGGGCCAAGCACAGGAAGTAGCTCTTTCAGGTATTTTGTTGTAATAGGGCCCAGTAGGCAGCTGGAAGGTTTATGACTATTTTTGTGAATGTGTCGAGAGATACAGGATTAAAAAACTTCAGTGTTTCCATTGATCCAAGGTCCTGGCTGTTCTGTACAGACTCATGAGAACTGAGTTTTGGAGAAATACGCATATTCAAAGAGGAGATGTTTTCGTCAAAGATGTTCATGAATTCTTCCCTGCTGAAGTGAAGGTCATCATCACTTGGGGAATTCTGTTTTGTAGTTAGCTTTGCGACAGTATCAAATATACATTTTGGATTGTTTAGGAAAAGTAGGCTGATCCAGCAGCAGTGAGGCTCTTCGATACTGCACGGTAGTTGGAAGACTAAGATAGTTGGAAGACTTCCAGTTTGGTGGAGCGGCATTTCCGTTCCAATTTTCTGGGAGATTGCTTCAGGGACCGGGTATTTTCTGGGAGATTGCTTCAGGGACCGGGTATTTTCTGGGAGATTGCTTCAGGGACCGGGTATTTTCTGGGAGATTGCTTCAGGGACCGGGTATTTTCTGGAAGATTGCTTCAGGGACCGGGTATTTTCTGGGAGATTGCTTCAGGGACCGGGTATTTTCTGGGAGATTGCTTCAGGGACCGGGTATTTTCTGGGAGATTGCTTCAGGGACAGGTATTTTATGGAAGATTGCTTCAGGGACCGGGTATTTTCTGGGAGATTGCTTCAGGGACCGGGTATTTTCTGGGAGATTGCTTCAGGGACCGGGTATTTTCTGGGAGATTGTTTCAGGGACCGGGTATTTTCTGGGAGATTGCTTCAGGGACCGGGTATTTTCTGGAAGATTGCTTCAGGGACCGGGTATTTTGTGGGAGATTGCTTCAGGGACCGGGTATTTTCTGGAAGATTGCTTCAGGGACCGGGTATTTTCTGGGAGATTGCTTCAGGGACCGGGTATTTTCTGGGAGATTGCTTCAGGGACCGGGTATTTTCTGGGAGATTGCTTCAGGGACCGGGTATTTTCTGGGAGATTGCTTCAGGGACCGGGTATTTTATGGGAGATTGCTTCAGGGACCGGGTATTTTCTGGGAGATTGCTTCAGGGACCGGGTATTTTCTGGGAGATTGCTTCAGGGACCGGGTATTTTCTGGGAGATTGCTTCAGGGACCGGGTATTTTCTGGGAGATTGCTTCAGGGACCGGGTATTTTCTGGGAGATTGCTTCAGGGACCGGGTATTTTCTGGGAGATTGCTTCAGGGACCGGGTATTTTCTGGGAGATTGCTTCAGGGACCAGGTATTTTCTGGGAGATTGCTTCAGGGACCGGGTATTTTCTGGGAGATTGCTTCAGGGACCGGGTATTTTCTGGGAGATTGCTTCAGGGACCGGGTATTTTCTGGAAGATTGCTTCAGGGACCGTTTTTTTTTTTGGGAGATTGCTTCAGGGACCGGGTATTTTCTGGGAGATTGCTTCAGGGACCGGGTATTTCAGGGACCGTGAGATACTATCACAATCTTTTTCAATAATGACAGGAATGGAGGAGGTCTTTATTTCAGTGAGATTGCTAAGGCAAACACCGCCATGTTTAGTTTTGCCTGACCTAGATCGAGGCACAGACATTCTCAATGGGGAAAGCTGTGCTCGTGGCAAACTCCACTAAGCTGGCAGGCTGGCTAACAGCCTGCACCCTCTCTCATTGTGGAGCTGCAGGAGTTAGAGCCCTGTCTATGTTGATAGACAAGATGAGAGTACCGCTCCAGCTTGGATGGAGTCCGTCACTCCTCAGCAGGCTAGGCTTGGTCTTGTTTGTGGGGGAGTCCCATAAAGAGGGCCAGTTATGTACAAATTCTATCTTTTGGGAGGGGCAGTTTTTAACCAGCGATTGAGTTGTGCGAGTCTGCTGTAGAGCTCATCACTCCCCCTAATTGGGAGGCGCCCGAAGACAATTACTCAATGCCAACACCTTTTTTAGATGTTACACGCAGAAGTTATGTTGCGCTTGACCTCCGACTGTTTCATCCGAACATTGTTGGTGCCGACGTGGATAACAATATCCCTATACTCTCTACACTCGCCAGTTTTAGCCTCAGCCAGCACCATCTTCAGATTATATATATATCCCATTTAGCAGACGCTTTTGTCCAAAGCGACTTACAAGTCGGCTGGGGCCACTACTTTTTTACATATGAGTGGTCCCAGCGGGAATCGAACCCACGACGCTTGGCGTTGCAAGCGCCATGCTCTACCGACTGAGCCACACAGGACCCACAGATTAGCCTTTACGTCGGTAGCCCTGCCCCCTGGTAAACAGTGTATGATCGCTGGATGTTTATTTTGAAGTCTAATATTGCGGTTAATGGAGTCGCCAATGAATAGGGATTTCAATTTGGTCAGAGCTAATGGTGGAAGGCTTCGGCGGCTCAGACCCCATAGCGAGTTGAGGAGAGACCCGAGACGGCTCGGGCTCTGACTCGTTGCTTAGTGGGGAAAACCGCTTCAAACTGTCTATCGGCTGAATGAAGGGCCCTTCTTGCCCAACGAAAGCGTCCAAAGCCGAGCTTGCACCTCGGATTGCAATCGGAATTACA
>NW_027014805.1:0-12741 GCF_036934945.1 Oncorhynchus masou masou | reverse complement strand
AGGGCCATAGGCCTGTGACTGGGAGCTGTGTAGGGCCATAGGCCTGTGACTGGGAGCTGTGTAGGGCCATAGGCCTGTGACTGGGAGCTGTGTAGGGCCATAGGCCTGTGACTGGGAGCTGTGTAGGGCCATAGGCCTGTGACTGGGAGCTGTGTAGGGCCATAGGCCTGTGACTGGGAGCTGTGTAGGGCCATAGGCCTGTGACTGGGAGCTGTGTAGGGCCATAGGCCTGTGACTGGGAGCTGTGTAGGGCCATAGGCCTGTGACTGGGAGCTGTGTAGGGCCATAGGCCTGTGACTGAGCTGTGGGGCCATAGGCCTGTGTAGGGCCCATAGGCCTGTGACTGGGAGCTGTGTGAGGCCATAGGCCTGTGACTGGGAGCTGTGTAGGGCCATAGGCCTGTGACTGGGAGCTGTGTAGGGCCATAGGCCTGTGACTGGGAGCTGTGTAGGGCCATAGGCCTGTGACTGGGAGCTGTGTAGGGCCATAGGCCTGTGACTGGGAGCTGTGTAGGGCCATAGGCCTGTGACTGGGAGCTGTGTGAGGGCCATAGGCCTGTGACTGGGAGCTGTGTAGGGCCATAGGCCTGTGACTGGGTGACTAAGTGCTTGTGACAGTGGCCCACTGACCGACTGTTATGGTCATACACACTGTGATGCTCTGAGTCAGTCTAGCGTGTCCCTGTGTCTAACCCTAACCCTAAACCCACACTCCATCCCTCACCTGCTTAATTAGCTTAGCTGTGACCCACTGACAGAGGAGGCATTAGGCTTTACATCCTGTGTGCGTTCGTGTCACTGAAACACACATGCACGCACACACACACACTCCGTGAGACTGAGACGGCACATGACACAGCACACATGGTTAACCACCAGGGCGGCTGGGTGAGAGACAACCAGACGCTGGAGATGTAATGCACGGTAGAACATCAGAGTATGTACAATGTTCTTTTTTTATACCATGATGCTGGATGCTAATTTCCTCAGAACAAAAACAGTAACAAAACGCACCTGGGGGCAGCCAGTGTTGCAGTTTTGCCTATGCAAACTTTAGCTTTAAAAGAGCAGTTATATTGTTAATTAAGCAGTTCATAGCTTAATATTTTCCAAATATAGGCCCTGGCCTTATATTTCCAAATTATTTTTCAAATATTACCAAAATATCTCTGGCACAGTTGAATTAAACAGTTAAAAACTCACCGGAGAAATGTGAAAAGGAATGGTCTGAGTTAAACGTTGTCTTGGGAGCTACAGCACCAAATAATTGATCCTCTCTGGGGTGAACAGAGGTTGAACCAGAAACATATGTTTTCTATATACATGATTGGGTTGAACTGAGGCGACAGAGGTGGTCATAAAATCTGAAGTTTACATACACCTTAGCCAATTACATTTAAACTCAGTTTTTCACAATTCCTGACATTTATTCTCAGTAAAAATTCCCTGTCTTAGGTCAGTTAGGATCACCACTTTATTTTAAGAATGTGAAATGTCAGAATAATAGTAGAGAGAATTATTTATTTCAGCTTTTCACATTCTCAGTGGGTCAGAAGTTTACATACACTCAATTAGCATTTGGTAGCATTGCCTTTAAATTCTTTAACTTGGGTCAAACGTTTCGGGTAGCCTTCCACAAGCTTCCCACAATAAGTTGGGTGAATTTTGGCGCATTCCTCCTGATAGAGCTGGTGTGTAGGCCTCCTTGCTCGCACACGCTTTTTCAATTCTCCCCACACATTTTCTATAGGTTTGAGATCAGGGCTTTGTGATGGCCACTCCAATACTTTGACTTTGTTGTCCTTAAGCCATTTTGCCACAACAATGGCAATATGCTTGAGGTCGTTGTCTATTTAGAAGACCCATTTGCGACCAAGCTTTAACTTCCTGACTGATGTCTTGAGATGTTGCTTCAATATATCCACATAATTTTTCTTCTTCAAGATGCCATCTATTTTATGAAGTGCACCAGTCCCTCCTGCAGCAAAGCACCCCCACAACATGATGCTGCCACCCCCGTGCTTCACGGTTGGGATGGTGTTCTTGAAGCACAGGCCACCCCTTTTTCCTTGAAACATAACAATGGTCATTATTGCCAAACAGTTCTATTTTTGTTTCATCAGACCAGAGGACATTTCTCCCAAAAGTACAATCTTTGTCCCCATGTGCAGTTGCAAACCGTAGTCTGGCTTTTTTATGGCGGTTTTGGAGCAGTGACTTTCAGGTTATTAAAAATATATATATATTTCACCTTTATTTAACCAGGTAGGCTAGTTGAGAACAAGTTCTCATTTGCAACTGCGACCTGGCCAAGATAAAGCAAAGCAGTTCGACACATACAACAACAGAGTTACACATGGAATAAACAAACATACAATCAATAATACAATAGAAAAATGTATATACAGCATGTGCAAATGAGGTAGGATAAGGGAGGTAGGGCAATAAATAGGCCATGTTGTCGAAGTAATTACAATATAGCAATTAAACACTGGAATGGTAGAATGTGCAGAAGATGAATGTGCAAGTAGAGATACTGGGGTGCAAAGGAGCAAGATAAATAAATAAATACAGTATGGGGATGAGGTAGATTGGATGGGCTATTTACAGATGGGCTATGTACAGGTGCAGTGATCAGTGAGCTGCTCTGACAGCTGGTGCTTAAAGCTAGTGAGGGAGGTAATAGTCTCCAGCTTTAGTGTTTTTTTGCAGTTATGGCAATATAGGACTCGTTTTATTGTGAATATAGATATGTTTGTACCTGTTCCCTCCAACATCTTCACAAGGTCCTTTGCTGTTGTTCTGGGATTGATTTGCACTTTCTCACCAAAGTGCGTTCATCTCTAGGAGACAGAACGCGTATCCTTCCTGAGCGGTATGACGGCTGCGTGGTCCCATGGTGTTTATGCTTGCGTACTATTGTTTGTACAGATGACCCACTGGAATTGTGATACAGTGAATTATAAGTGAAATAATCGGTCTGAAACAATTGTTGGAAAAATGACTTGTGTCATGCCCAAAGTAGATGTCCTAATCAACTTGCCAAAACTATAGTTTGTCAACAAGAAATTTGCGGAGTGGTTGAAAAACAAGTTTTAATGACTCCAACCTAAGTGTATGTAAACTTCTGACTTCAACTGTATATAGGACACAATAATGATCCATTAGCTGGAGCGTTGACACGGTGGAATTGGATGGAAAAGAGAACAAAGAGAATAAAAATGCTGCTTTTTAATGATTTTTAATAAAGCATCAAAGATGCACTCTCAAACTTCTGTATCATTTCAGCCAGGAGTTATGAAAGTGGTGCTCATAAGCCAAAAGTGGTCCCCGTTTTTTGTGTACTACGTCATCAAATTGTGTACTACGTCATCAAATTGTGTACTACGTCATCAAATTGTGTACTACGTCATCAAATTGTGTACTACGTCGTCAAATTGTGTACTACGTCGTCAAATTGTACTACGTCGTCAAATTGTGTACTACGTCGTCAAATTGTGTACTACGTCATCAAATTGTGTACGGCGTCATCCATTTCGAATTACTTGTTACGTCCTTCAATTTTTTATAAAAAAATTGGACGATATGTTACGAATCAATTAACACTATATCTTACATTTCTTGTGCTTAAGATCTTGGAGTGCATGAGGCATTTTGAGGGCCATGGTTATTTGCTGGCCTACATCCCAAATGGCACCCTATTCATAGGATTTGGGGATGCAACCAATGGTAATTATATTCCAAGGCTCTGCTGAGGATTGGTGTTGTTAACTGAGGAGGGAAGCTAAGAGCTGGAAGCCCCTTAGCTGCCTGCTACAATCTCCACCGGAACGCACATGCACACATGCACGCACACACTCACGGACACACGCATGTCTTACTGGTTTTATCATTTATCATTTATCATATCAAATCATTTTTCTAAAGCCTGCCTCAAACAAATTCTGATGAAGGGGAGGTGTCTTACTGAGTGAGGTCTAGAGGGTCTTGGGAATCTGCAGTTGCCATGTTACGGTGTAAAAACCCTTGTAAGAAATGTTGCTTTTATAAAAGTCACTATGAGAATACATTTGATTTATTGAACAACAAAACCTTTAGCATGTCAATAGTCACAGAGTACAGAGACTTGAAGAGGAACTGACAAAGTAATAGCAATATTCCTGTCTAGAATATGTTTTGCACTGGGGAACAAATGTTTATTGTAAACATGACAAATAAAACCCCTCAACATTGCAACCCTTGAATAATTGAACCTTCTACTGAATTGAATCGTTCTAAAATCAGCCTACAGTGGACACGCAACAACATAGGTCAAAGGTCAATGTAATGATCTTCTTCCTGTCTCTTACCGAATCAGATCAAGCAGGGCGTCAGCGGAGCTCATGATTGGCTTGCCGCTGTCCTCGTTGTCCTCCTTCTGGGCGGCGCCCCCTGGGTGGATGATGGTAACCATGAGGATGCCCACCACCACCGCCACAAAGGTGGTCCACAGGTAGTAGGAGACCGTCATGATGCCCAGGCGGCTGGAACACTTGGCATCCAAGGCTGCTAGCCCCGACATCAAACTGGAGAGAGAGAGAAGAGAAAGACTGGTTAGGAAGTGAAAGAGCCAGGCAGATCATCACAGGGAGAGAAGACAGAGAGAAACAGAATGGTTAGGGGGCACTTGGTAGACAAACACCCCACGTCTTACTGGACAGAGGACCACCCAGAGACCCCTACCAGACCACCAAGGAGCCCCAAGCCCCCTCAATTCCACACCAGACCCAGCACACCCCACAGGCCCTACCCACCACCAGAGCATCACCACTTCCATCGGCACAGCCAGACTGGACCGGGCCCCGCCTACTACCCCACACCAGACCACCACATCTACCCAACCAGAGAGGCAGCCCCCGGCCCAGATCTGGCCACCCTCTACGGGGCCCAACAGCAGGACCAGCACAGCTACGCTGAGGCCCTCAGCGGAAAGGAGAACTCTGGAGGATTGAGTGAGATTAAACAGCTCCTCCAGTATATCTGCACTAAACTCCACTCAACACACACGCATACACTGCTGTACTAAGAGTTTACTTGTTCAATAGAAAGAAGGAAAAAAATTTGCTGTTATCCATTGTTTATCTCACTCCTAACAACTTAGTAATTACTGTATTTTTTTTACTGTGCTATTCTTTCTTAATTGCAACGTGAAATCACTATCAGTTAGCATGTGAAACATTCAGGGCCTAAGCTTGTTAATCTTTGGACTGAAGAGTTTACCACTGAAAAGGTGTTGATGTCATCATTCTGCAGGAGACATGGTGTAAGGCAGACATTGTCACTCACTGTCGCTCACAGGCCCAGGGAAATGTGCTGATCTGTGGAGACACACGTGCTCACAGGCACACTATCTGACCTAACGACCACACGAGGGGACAGCTTTATTACAGGCCATACTGTTTCTGTCTTAATCTGCCCCATAGAAACAACAGTGACAGCACCATCAACAAAAACGGAAGGGATTTGTTGTAGCTCTGTCAAAGCCTGAGTCTGTACTTTGTTAATGGTAGGTTAATCTTTGGGGAGATTCACCTATTACTGACCTCTTGGCCACAGCACAGTAGACTATATGATTACAGACATTGACCCTTTCTCTCTCAGCTAATTCACCATCAAGCCACTAACACCTCTGTCTGATCACAATTACCTTGTTCCTCAAAAGTACAGACTTGGAAACAACCACACATTCACAGCCCAGAAAGCTGTGCAACTTCAGAAATTCATACAGATGGGCCCAAAAACAGCACAGACGGCAACCAGTAACCTAAAAATCCAAACACAAATAACTTTCTAGATACCACATACACTCATAGTAAAGAAGGCATCAATCTAGCAGTAAAACATATAAACAATATTTTCAGGCAAACGGCAAAAGAAGCACAACTGAAATAGATTTAAAAAATAAATACATTAAAATACCGATGACCACTCCTTTGATACAGATTGTAAAATTATCAGGAAAAAAAAATTGGAACACTATCAAACCAAAAGCACAAAGTGCCAAATAATGGTGAATTACTCCTTCATTACTATGAGTCTTTAAAACTCTATAAACGCATACAATCAGAACCAAATGCAATGCCAAACATTGAGCAAAGAAAAAAGTCCCCAAATCCAGCTGATCCTGGGGTTGAGTTCACAGATCTGTTCTACTAACACACTGAAGCCTCAGGACCAATCAGAATAAACCAAATTACAACACAGTCAAAACAAAACTACATTACCTATTGGGAAACACAAGCACAAAGCAACACTAAATTACCTATTGGGAAACACAAGCACAAAGCAACACTACATTACCTATTGGGAAACACAAGCACAAAGCAACACTACATTACCTACTGAGAAACACAAGCACAAAGCAACACTACATGACCTATTGGGAAACACAAGCACAAAGCAACACTACATTACCTATTGGGAAACACAAGCACAAAGCAACACTACATGACCTATTGGGAAACACAAGCACAAAGCTAAATGCATTGCTATCTGGCACTACATCAACAGTAAACCATGGCAAACTATTTGACCATGGTTACTGATCAAAACCTGTACAAAGTACAGGCTCAGTGAGCACAGCCTTGCCATTGAGAAGGGTAGACACAGGAAACCTGGCTCTCTGTAGAGGAAAGGCTGTGCAACCACTGCACCACAGCAGGACCTGAGACAGCTGCATTTCCTGACAAAATGTCAAAAATATTAAACTAAAAGTGTCATTTCCCCAAATTTGAAACCCTTATTCAAGTTTTCAGAGACCTCTCTGATGATAATAGGCTGCCGTCCTGTTGGGGGAAGACGCAGAGAGCTGTAGGTTGGCAGGGCACTACATTGCTGTCTGCAATAATATGAGGGACCGTGTCTGACAGACCAACTTGCACATGCCCTCAATGCCATTGTTATTCTCCATTGTATGATTATTTTTTACCCTTGATTATTGTTGCTACTGATTGTCCATTTGACAACATTGATTATTATTATTTTAAATATGTTAATGTTGTAAATGAATCACTCAGTCTCCTAAATATATATAATACATATCATAAATACACTTTGTCAACATGTATATTGTTACGTCATGCCAATAAAGCAAATTGAAAAGAATTGAGAGAGAGATAGCGAGATAGAGAGAGACTAGAAAATCAAACTGTAGACAGTGAGTAGAGTGAGCGAACGAGAGAAAGAGAGAGAGAGCTAACGGTTGTTGAAATGGTTAGCTACCTCTTGTTCTTGTCTGTATAGTGTATTGGGACATTCATGTGAAATACACTTTTTAAAGGTCGAACGCAGTCAATTTTATATCTCAACATCAAATATGAACTAATTAACTACTTTAACTAATTTGCCGCCTGGTGATGGGACGAAACTCCATCCCACCAAAACAGGATGGAATTTCAGTCAGCCTTTAAAACAGCTCCTACACTAAAGGGGCATTTTTGGAATGTTCACAATTTCACGGAATAATTCCAATATACAGTGTACTGCAAAACATTAAGAAAACATTGAGAACACTTTCCATGACAACGACAGACCAGGTGAATCCAGGTGAAATCTATGATCCCTTATTGATGTCACTGTCATGTCTTGTTATGTCTGTTCCTGTCCTTTCTCTTCACTCTGTCTCTCTCTGCTGGTCTTTTTAGGTTACCTTCTCTGTCTCTCTTTCTTCAGCTGTTCTACATCTCCCCTAACTAGCTCATTCACTCTTTCCCACCTGTTCTCTCTTCCCCCTCTGATTAGGTCTCTATTTCTCTCTCTGTTCCTGCTACTTTCAGTGTCTGATTCTTGTTTGTGTTTTTGATGCCAGAAGCAAGCTGTCGTCGCGTTTGCTTCCACCTTGTCCCTATCCTGTCGGAGTCTGCCTGGCAGGTGCATCCTGCATTATACTAACGTTCTTTTGTTCCATTGACTACGTTGGAAGAGGATTTATGCCATTCCTGTTTTTCATTAAAGAACTCTGTTTTCTGTTAAAACCGCTTTTGGGTCTTCACTCAAGTACATAACAGAAGAATCAGACCAAGAATGGACCCAGCGGCTCCGGACCCTTTTCACTCCGCCGTCGAGATCCAGGGAGCGATGCTAGGCAAACACGAGGAGGAATTGTCTGCTGCTCGACATGCCGTTGAGACCCTGGCCGTCCAAGTCTCCGACCTCACAAGACAGGTTCACCAACTCCACCTCGATCCACCGCCCACTTCCAGGGTTTCCGAGTCTCCGGAGCCCAGGATCAACAACCCGCCGTGTTACTCTGGGGGAGCCCACTGAGTGCCGCTCATTCCTCACTCAGTGTGATGTGGTGTTCTCTCTCCAGCCCAACACTTACTCCAGGAGCGCAGCCCGCATCGCCTACGTCATTTCTCTCCCTTACCGGACGGGCGCGTGAGTGGGGCACGGCAATCTGGGAGGCGAGGGCTGAGTGTATTAACCAGTATCAGGACTTTAAGGAGGAGATGATACGGGTTTTTGACCGTTCTGTTTTTGGGGAGGAGGCTTCAGGGCCCTGTCTTCCCTATGTCAGGGGAATCGATCCATAACGGATTATTCGATTGAGTTTCGCACTCTCGCTGCCTCAAGTGACTGGAACAGGCCGGCTTTGCTCGCTCGTTTTCTGGAGGGTCTCCTCGTCGAGGTTAAGGATGAGATCCTCTCGGGAGGTTCCTTCCAGTCTGGACTCCTTAATAGCTCTCGCTATTCGCATATTTAGCGACGGTTTGATCTTCGTCGCCGAGCTCGTGGAAAGGAGCTCGCGTTCTCCGTTGCTCCCTCTCCACATCACTGCCACCTGCGCATCACTGCCACCCCCTCCGCCGGCTCGGATGCTGAGCCTATGCAGCTGGGGGTATCCGCATCTCGGCCAAGGAAGGGAACGGAGAATCGCCAATCGCCTCTGTCTCTACTGCGGCTCCGCTGGTCATTTTGTCACCTCATGTCCAGTAAAAGCCAGAGCTCATCAGTAAGAGGAGGCTACTGGTGAGCGCAACTACTCAGGCCTCTCCTTCTGGATCACGCACTACCTTTCCGGTCCATCTCCGCTGGCCCGGTTCATCTGCTTCCTGCAGTGCCTTGATAGACTCTGGGGCGGAGGGCTGTTTTATGGACGAGACCTGGGCTCGGGAACATGACATTCCTCTCAGACAGTTAGGGGAGCCCACGGCCTTGTTCGCTTTAGATGGTAGTTCTCCCCAAGATTCAGCGTGAGACGCTGCCTTTAACCCTCACTGTCTCTGGTAATCATAGCGAAACCATTTCTTTTTTAATTTTTCGTTCACCTTTTACACCTGTTGTTTTGGGTCATCCCTGGCTAGTGCGCCATAACCCTTCTATTAATTGGTCTAGTAATACTATCCTATCCTGGAATGTTTCTTGTCATGACCTGTTTAATGTCTGCTATCCCTCCTGTTTCCTCTGTCTCTTCTTCACAGGAGGAGCCTGGCGATTTGACAGGGGTGCCGGAGGAGTATCACGATCTGCGCACGGTGTTCAGTCGTTCCAAGGCCACTTCTCTCCCTCCACACCGGTCGTATGACTGTAGTATTGATCTCCTTCCGGGAACTACTCCCCCCGGGGTAGATTATACTCTCTGTCGGCTCCCCGAACGTAAGGCTCTCGAGGATTATTTGTCGGTTTCGCTCGACGCCGGTACCATAGTCTCCTCCTCCTCTCCCGCCGGAGCGGGGTTTTTTTGTTCAGAAGAAGGACGGGTCCCTGCGCCCATGCGTGGATTATCGAGGGCTGAAGGACATAGGTTAAGAATGGTTATCCGCTTCCTCTTATGTCTTCAGCCTTCGAGATCCTGCAGGAACCAGGTTTTCACCAAATGGACCTTCACGCCTACCATCTCGTGCGCATCAGGGAGGGGGACGAGTGGAAGACGGCGTTTAACACTCCGTTAGGGCACTTTGAATACCGGGTTCTTCCTTTCGGCCTCGTTAACGCTCCAGCTGTCTTTCAGGCACTAGTTAACGACGTCCTGAGAAGACATGCTGAACATTTTGTTTTCGTTTACATGGGCGATATCCTGATTTTTTCACCGTCTCTCTCGATTCATGTTCAGCACGTGCGACGCGTCCTCCAGCGCCTTTTGGAGAACTGTCTTTATGTGAAGGCTGAGAAGTGCATTTCATGCCGCCTCTGTCCCTTTTCTCGGTTCCGTTATTTCCGCTGAGGGCATTAAGATGGATCCCGCTAAGGTCCAGGCTGTCATTGATTGGCCCGTTCTAAGTCACGCGTCGAGCTGCAGCGCTGTCTGGGCTTCGCTAATTTCTATTCGTTTCATCCGTAATTTCGGTCAGGTGGCAGCTCCCCTCACAGCCCTTACTTCTGTTAAGACGTGCTTTAAGTGGTCCGTTTCCGCCCAGGGAGCTTTTGATCTTCTTAAGAATCGTTTTACATCCGCTCCTATTCTTGTTACACCTGACATCTCTAGACAGTTTGTTGTTGAGGTTGACGCGTCAGAGAGGTGGGCGTGGGAGCCATTCTTTCTCAGCGCTCTCTCTGACGGCAAGGTCCATCCTTGCGCGTTTTTCTCTCATCGCTTATCGCCGTCAGAACGTAACTATGATGTTGGTAATCGCGAACTGCTGCGCCATCCGCTTAGCCCTGGCGAATGGCGACAGTGGTTGGAGAGGCGACCGTTCCTTTTGTCGTTTGGACTGACCATAGGAACCTTGAGTACATCCGTTCAGCCAAACGACTTAATGCGCGTCAGGCTCGTTGGGCTCTGTTTTTCGCTCGTTTCGAGTTTGTTATTTCTTATCGTCCGGGCTCAAAAAAACACCAAGCCTGATGCTTTATCTCGTCTCTTCAGTTCTTCTGAGGTCTCCACCGACCCCGAGGGGATTCTCCCTGACGGGCGTGTTGTCGGGTTGACTGTCTGGGAATGAGAGGCAGGTAAAGCAAGCACTCGCTCACACTCCGTCACCGCGAGCTTGTCCTAGGAACCTTCTGTTCGTTCCCGTTCCTACTCGTCCGGCCGTTCTTCAGTGGGCCCACTCTGCCAAGTTAGCCGGCCACCCCGGCGTTCGGGTGTGGCTCGCTTCCATTCGCCAGCGTTTCTGGTGGCCCACTCGGGGCGTGACGCGCGCGTCGGTTTGTCGCCGCTTGTTCGGTCTGCGCGCAGACTAAATCTGGGGAACTCTCCTCCCCTGCCGGCCATCTCAGACCGCTTCCCATTCCTCTCGACCGTGGTCTCATATCGCTTTAGATTTTATCACCGGACTGCCTTCATCAGCGGGGAAGACAGTTATTCTTACGGTTGTCGATAGATTCTCTAAGGCGGCTCATTTCATTCCTCTCGCTAAGCTCCCTTCTGCTAAGGAGACGGCTCAGATCATTATCGAGAATGTTTTCCGAATTCATGGCCTTCCGTCTGACGTCGTTTCCGACAGAGGCCCGCAGTTCACGTCTCAATTTTGGAGGGAGTTTTGCCGTTTGATTGGGGCTTCCGTCAGTCTCTCGTCCGGCTTTCATCCCCAGTCTAACGGTCAAGCCGAACGGGCCAATCAGACTGTTGGTCGCATTTACGCAGTCTTTCTTTTCGTAACCCTGCGTCTTGGTCAGAACAGCTCCCCTGGGCAGAGTACGCCCACAACTCGCTTCCCTCGTCTGCTACCGGTCTATCTCCTTTTCAGAGTAGCCTCGGGTACCAGCCTCCGCTGTTCTCATCTCAGCTCGCCGAGTCCTGCGTCCCCTCCGCTCAGGCTTTTGTCCAGCGTTGCGGCGCACCTGGAAGGGGTCAGGTCGGCACTTTGCCGTAATAGGGCGCAGACTGTGAGGGCCGCTAATAGCGTAGGACCAAGAGTCCTAGATATTGTTGCGGTCAGAGAGTATGGCTCTCCACTCAGAACCTTCCCTAAAGACAGCTTCTCGCAAGTTGGCCCACATGACGGTTCATTGGTCCGTTCCGTATTTCTCAGGTCATTAATCCTGTCGCAGTGCGACTTCTTCTCCAGCTATCTTCGTCGCGTTCACCCGGTCTTCCATGTCTCCTGTGTTAAGCCCGTTCTTCGCGCCCCCGCTCGTCCCTCCCCCCATCCTTGTCGGGCGCACCCATCTACAGGGTTCGTAAGATTTTGGACATGCGCCCTCGGGGCCGTGGTCATCAGTACCTAGTGGATTGGGAGGTACGGTCCTGAGGAGGGAGTTGGGTTCCCTCTCGGGACGTGCTGGACCGTTAAGCTGTTCGATGATTTCCTCCGTTGCCGCCAGGTTTTCCTCCTCGAGTGCGCCAGGAGGCGCCTCGGTGAAGTGGGGGGAGTACTGTCATGTCTTGTTATGTCTGTTCTGTCCTTTCTCTTCCTCTGTCTCTCTCTGCTGGTCTTTTAGGTTGCCTTCTCTGTCTCTCTTTCTTCAGCTGTTCTACATCTCCCTAACTAGCTCATTCACTCTTTCCCACCTGTTCTCTCTTCCCCCTCTGATTAGGTCTCTATTTCTCTCTCTGTTCCTGCTACTTTCAGTGTCTGATTCTTGTTTGTGTTTTTTTGATGCCAAAGCAAGCTGTCGTCGCGTTTGCTTCCACCTTGTCCTATCCTGTCGGAGTCTGCCTGGCAGGTGCATCCTGCATTATACTAACGTTCTTTTTGTTCCATTGACTACGTTGGAAGAGGATTTATGCCATTCCTGTTTTTCATTAAAGAACTCTGTTTTCTGTTAAAACTGCTTTTGGGTCTTCACTCAAGTACATAACAGTCACTTGTTAAATCAA
>NW_027014804.1:0-12745 GCF_036934945.1 Oncorhynchus masou masou | reverse complement strand
CACGCTCAGACACACACACACACACGCTCAGACACACACACACGCTCAGACACACACACACACGCTCAGACACACACACACACGCTCAGACACACACACATACACGCTCAGACACACACACACACACGCTCAGACACACACACACACACGCTCAGACACACACACACACACGCTCAGACACACACACACACACGCTCAGACAACACACACACTCAGACACACACACACACACGCTCAGACACACACACACACACGCTCAGACACACACACACACACACACACACACACACACACACACACACACACACACACACACACACACACACACACACACACACACACACCCTGTGTTTATTTCCTTTCTCTGTAACTGTATCTTCTAAATGTCAGGAACCCTGGGGCTTAGATAATGGGAGATGGGGTGTGTGTGTGTGTGTGTGTGTGTGTGTTTATGTTTCAACTGTCGTTTCCTCTTTGGCCTCCTTGACTGACATAGCAGCCTTGCTTCACCCCGACCCCCTGACGCCCCCTCCACTGTCACTCAGCCCACCATCACACACACCCTGCTTCACCCCGACCCCCTGACGCCCCCTCCACTGTCACTCAGCCAACCATCACACACACACACCCTACTTCACCACGACCCCCTGACGCCCCCTCCACTGTCACTCAGCCAACCATCACACACACCCTGCTTCACCACGACCCCCTGACGCCCCCTCCACTGTCACTCAGCCCACCATCACACACACACACCCTGCTTCACCACGACCCCCTGACGCCCCCTCCACTGTCACTCAGCCAACCATCACACACACCCTGCTTCACCACGACCCCCTGACACCCCCTCCACTGTCACTCAGCCCACCATCACACACACCCTGCTTCACCCCGACCCCCTGACGCCCCCTCCACTGTCACTCAGCCAACCATCACACACACCCTGCTTCACCACGACCCCCCTCCACTGTCCCTCAGCCAACCATCACACACACCCTGCTTCACCACGACCCCCTGACGCCCCCTCCACTGTCACTCAGCCAACCATCACACACACACACCCTGCTTCACCACGACCCCCTGACGCCCCCTCCACTGTCACTCAGCCAACCATCACACACACACACCCTGCTTCACCACGACCCCCTGACGCCCCCTCCACTGTCACTCAGCCAACCATCACATACACCCTGCTTCACCACGACCCCCTGACGCCCCCTCCACTGTCACTCAGCCAACCATCACACACACCCTGCTTCACCACGACCCCCTGACGCCCCTCCACTGTCACTCAGCCCACCATCACACACACACACCCTGCTTCACCACGACCCCCTGACGCCCCCTCCACTGTCACTCAGCCAACCATCACACACACCCTGCTTCACCACGACCCCCTGACGCCCCCTCCACTGTCACCCAGCCCAAATGGCTTTGGGACAGATAGCATCTAGCTACCTCTCACTGGGAGAGTGAAGCGCTCTCCTTCCCTTTCTCTGTGTCTCTCTATCCTTCTGCCTTCTTTTATCACTCTCCACTTTCTCCATGTATCTGCCCCATTCCTCTCTCTCTCTCTCTGGATAGAAGTTTGTAATAAGGTTACTTGGAGAGGAGGGGGGAAGGCAAAGCGATAGGAATTTGAAACATCTCCTGCTGTTGATGGTGAGCGTCTGTCACTCCCGTCCTCCCGTTTCGATGGCTCTCCTCCCCTCTGGCAGACAGGGCTGTTTCAGCCTAATTGTGGTGTCGTTACAGAACTAATGGTGCAGCAGGTTCCGCAGGCTCCTCATCGCTCCCATAGAAACACTCAAACCACTCCTAACACTTTTCCTAACGCTCCCGAGAAACTAAACGGCAGAGGAGCGCGTCCAGGGGGCTGAACAAACAGGGATATCATCTCAGAGATGAATCAAGGGTGTGGTCCCAATTTTACAGAGGAATGGTTATGATGTTTGGTGTGTGTGTGTGTGTGTGTGTGTGTGTGTGTGTGTGTGTGTGTGTGTGTGTGTGTGTGTGTGTGTGTGTGTGTGTGTGTGTGTGTGTGTGTGTGTGGTATAATAGCAGTGGTGGGGTTACAACACCCTGGGTTGTTGTTATGAACACCAGACGGGAGGGGCGATGGCCCGTTACAGACAGACTTCATTCAGTCTCATTGCGAACAGCCAGTCTCATTGAATGATACACTGGGGAGGGATATTTGGGGGGGGGGGGGGCTGTAGTCTCAAAATGGCACCTTTCTTAAGCTATACAGTAAAGCCCCTCAGGGGCACAATGAGGTTTTCTGCTGTGGAAATCAAGGTCTTAACACGTAGGCTACCACACACACACACATACACACACACACACACACACACACACACACACACACACACACACACACACACACACATACACACACACACATAGAGCTTCCCATCAGCAAATTAGCTGAATAAAAGAGTATCTCTTTACTGGCTCGTTTGAGTGGCTAATTACTCATCAGCGCTGTGTAGGAGAGAGGGGGAGAAAGGGAGAAGGGAGAGTAGAGAAGGGAGATTGAGAGAGAGAGAGAGAGAGAGAGAGAGAGAGAGAGAGAGAGAGAAGGGAGAGTAGAGAGAGAGTGTGGAGAGAAAATAGGTAGAAAGCAAAAGACCTTTAATTAAACCTATTTAAATGAGATGTCAACCCCAAACAGAAGGGAGAGAGAGAAAACACACACACTCCTAGATGCAGGAGAGAGATAATATGAAGGTATTAGCTTAGATAATCTAATGTCTGTATTATGCCTGAAAAGGGTGCTAGGACATTGAGAGAAACCCCAAATCGGTTTATTGGTTGTGTTCATCCTAAATGGCACCCTATTACCTAAATAGTGCACTACTTTGACCAGAGCCCTATTGTTAGCCTCTCAGTAGTACACTACAAATGGAATGGGGTGGCATTTGGGACAAATAGTGATCATTTCCCCTTTGTGTGTTTAGTTGGATTCCAGCTGGATGGTGTAATAAAACTAATAACAGTCAATGTAGATGTAGTGGTGGTTGTGGTCCTCTGTTATAACAGTCAGTGTAGATGTAGTGGTGGTTGTGGTCCTCTCTGTTATAACAGTCAGTGTAGATGTAGTGGTGGTTGTGGTCCTCTTTATAACAGTCAGTGTAGATGTAGTGGTGGTTGTGGTCCTCTCTGTTATAACAGTCAGTGTAGATGTAGTGGTGGTTGTGGTCCTCTCTGTTATAACAGTCAGTGTAGATGTAGTGGTGGTTGTGGTCCTCTCTGTTATAACAGTCAGTGTAGATGTAGTGGTGGTTGTGGTTGTGGTCCTCTCTGTTATAACAGTCAGTGTAGATGTAGTGGTGGTTGTGGTCCTCTCTGTTATAACAGTCAGTGTAGATGTAGTGGTGGTTGTGGTCCTCTCTGTTATAACAGTCAGTGTAGATGTAGTGGTGGTTGTGGTCCTCTCTGTTATAACAGTCAGTGTAGATGTAGTGGTGGTTGTGGTCCTCTCTGTTATAACAGTCAGTGTAGATGTAGTGGTGGTTGTGGTCCTCTCTGTTATAACAGTCAGTGTAGATGTAGTGGTGGTTGTGGTCCTCTCTGTTATAACAGTCAGTGTAGATGTAGTGGTGGTTGTGGTCCTCTCTGTTATAACAGTCAGTGTAGATGTAGTGGTGGTTGTGGTCCTCTCTGTTATAACAGTCAGTGTAGATGTGGTGGTGGTTGAGGTCCTCTCTGTTATAACAGTCAGTGTAGATGTAGTGGTGGTTGTGGTCCTCTCTGTTATAACAGTCAGTGTAGATGTGGTGGTGGTTGTGGTCCTCTCTGATATTACAGTCAGTGTAGATGTAGTGGTGGTTGTGGTTGTGGTCCTCTCTGTTATAACAGTCAGTGTAGATGTGGTGGTGGTTGTGGTCCTCTCTGTTATAACAGTCAGTGTAGATGTGGTGGTGGTTGTGGTTGAGGTCCTCTCTGTTATAACAGTCAGTGTAGATGTAGTGGTGGTTGTGGTTGAGGTCCTCTCTGTTATAACAGTCAGTGTAGATGTAGTGGTGGTTGTGGTCCTCTCTGTTATAACAGTCAGTGTAGATGTGGTGGTGGTTGTGGTCCTCTCTGATATAGCAGTCAGTGTAGATGTAGTGGTGGTTGTGGTTGTGGTCCTCTCTGTTATAACAGTCAGTGTAGATGTAGTGGTGGTTGTGGTCCTCTGTTATAACAGTCAGTGTAGATGTAGTGGTGGTTGTGGTCCTCTCTGTTATAACAGTCAGTGTAGATGTAGTGGTGGTTGTGGTCCTCTCTGTTATAACAGTCAGTGTAGATGTAGTGGTGGTTGTGGTCCTCTCTGTTATAACAGTCAGTGTAGATGTAGTGGTGGTTGTGGTTGTGGTCCTCTCTGTTATAACAGTCAGTGTAGATGTAGTGGTGGTTGTGGTCCTCTCTGTTATAACAGTCAGTGTAGATGTAGTGGTGGTTGTGGTCCTCTCTGTTATAACAGTCAGTGTAGATGTAGTGGTGGTTGTGGTCCTCTCTGTTATAACAGTCAGTGTAGATGTAGTGGTGGTTGTGGTCCTCTCTGTTATAACAGTCAGTGTAGATGTAGTGGTGGTTGTGGTCCTCTCTGTTATAACAGTCAGTGTAGATGTAGTGGTGGTTGTGGTCCTCTCTGTTATAACAGTCAGTGTAGATGTAGTGGTGGTTGAGGTCCTCTGTTATAACAGTCAGTGTAGATGTAGTGGTGGTTGTGGTCCTCTGTTATAACAGTCAGTGTAGATGTAGTGGTGGTTGTGGTCCTCTCTGTTATAACAGTCAGTGTAGATGTAGTGGTTGTGGTTGTGGTCCACTCTGTTATAACAGTCAGTGTAGATGTAGTGGTGGTTGTGGTCCTCTCTGTTATAACAGTCAGTGTAGATGTAGAGGTGGTTGTGGTCCTCTCTGTTATAACAGTCAGTGTAGATGTAGTGGTGGTTGTGGTCCTCTCTGTTATAACAGTCAGTGTAGATGTAGTGGTGGTTGTGGTCCTTCTGTTATAACAGTCAGTGTAGATGTAGTGGTGGTTGTGGTCCTCTCTGTTATAACAGTCAGTGTAGATGTAGTGGTGGTTGTGGTCCTCTCTGTTATAACAGTCAGTGTAGATGTAGTGGTGGTTGTGGTCCTCTGTTATAACAGTCAGTGTAGATGTAGTGGTGGTTGTGGTCCTCTCTGTTATAACAGTCAGTGTAGATGTAGTGGTGGTTGTGGTCCTCTCTGTTATAACAGTCAGTGTAGATGTGGTGGTGGTTGAGGTCCTCTCTGTTATAACAGTCAGTGTAGATGTAGTGGTGGTTGTGGTCCTCTCTGTTATAACAGTCAGTGTAGATGTGGTGGTGGTTGTGGTCCTCTCTGATATTACAGTCAGTGTAGATGTAGTGGTGGTTGTGGTTGTGGTCCTCTCTGTTATAACAGTCAGTGTAGATGTGGTGGTGGTTGTGGTCCTCTCTGTTATAACAGTCAGTGTAGATGTGGTGGTGGTTGAGGTCCTCTCTGTTATAACAGTCAGTGTAGATGTAGTGGTGGTTGTGGTCCTCTCTGTTATAACAGTCAGTGTAGATGTGGTGGTGGTTGTGGTCCTCTGATATAACAGTCAGTGTAGATGTAGTGGTGGTTGTGGTTGTGGTCCTCTCTGTTATAACAGTCAGTGTAGATGTAGTGGTGGTTGTGGTCCTCTCTGTTATAACAGTCAGTGTAGATGTAGTGGTGGTTGTGGTCCTCTCTGTTATAACAGTCAGTGTAGATGTAGTGGTGGTTGTGGTCCTCTGGTTATAACAGTCAGTGTAGATGTGGTGGTGGTTGTGGTCCTCTCTGTTATAACAGTCAGTGTAGATGTAGTGGTGGTGTGGTTGTGGTCCTCTCTGTTATAACAGTCAGTGTAGATGTAGTGGTGGTTGTGGTCCTCTGTTATAACAGTCAGTGTAGATGTGGTGGTGGTTGTGGTCCTCTCTGATATAACAGTCAGTGTACATTTACATTACATTTAAGTCATTTAGTGTAGATGTAGTGGTGGTTGTGGTCCTCTCTGTTATAACAGTCAGTGTAGATGTAGTGGTGGTTGTGGTCCTCTCTGTTATAACAGTCAGTGTAGATGTAGTGGTGGTTGTGGTCCTCTGTTATAACAGTCAGTGTAGATGTAGTGGTGGTTGTGGTCCTCTCTGTTATAACAGTCAGTGTAGATGTAGTGGTGGTTGAGGTCCTCTCTGTTATAACAGTCAGTGTAGATGTAGTGGTGGTGGTTGTGGTCCTCTCTGTTATAACAGTCAGTGTAGATGTAGTGGTGGTTGTGGTCCTCTCTGTTATAACAGTCAGTGTAGATGTGGTGGTGGTTGTGGTTGTGGTCCACTCTGTTATAACAGTCAGTGTAGATGTAGTGGTGGTTGTGGTCCTCTCTGTTATAACAGTCAGTGTAGATGTAGTGGTGGTTGTGGTCCTCTCTGTTATAACAGTCAGTGTAGATGTAGTGGTGGTTGTGGTCCTCTGCTGTTATAACAGTCAGTGTAGATGTAGTGGTGGTCCTCTCTGTTATAACAGTCAGTGTAGATGTAGTGGTGTGGTTGAGGTCCTCTCTGTTATAACAGTCAGTGTAGATGTAGTGGTGGTTGTGGTCCTCTCTGTTATAACAGTCAGTGTAGATGTGGTGGTGGTTGTGGTCCTCTCTGATATTACAGTCAGTGTAGATGTAGGTGGTTGTGGTTGTGGTCCACTCTGTTATAACAGTCAGTGTAGATGTGGTGGTGGTTGTGGTCCTCTCTGTTATAACAGTCAGTGTAGATGTAGTGGTGGTTGAGGTCCTCTCTGTTATAACAGTCAGTGTAGATGTAGTGGTGGTTGTGGTCCTCTCTGTTATAACAGTCAGTGTAGATGTGGTGGTGGTTGTGGTCCTCTGATATAACAGTCAGTGTAGATGTAGTGGTGGTTGTGGTTGTGGTCCTCTGTTATAACAGTCAGTGTAGATGTAGTGGTGGTTGTGGTCCTCTCTGTTATAACAGTCAGTGTAGATGTAGTGGTGGTTGTGGTCCTCTCTGTTATAACAGTCAGTGTAGATGTAGTGGTGGTTGTGGTCCTCTCTGTTATAACAGTCAGTGTAGATGTAGTGGTGGTTGTGGTCCTCTCTGTTATAACAGTCAGTGTAGATGTAGTGGTGGTTGTGGTTGTGGTCCTCTCTGTTATAACAGTCAGTGTAGATGTAGTGGTGGTTGTGGTCCTCTGTTATAACAGTCAGTGTAGATGTAGTGGTGGTTGTGGGTCCTCTCTGTTATAACAGTCAGTGTAGATGTAGTGGTGGTTGTGTCCTCTCTGTTATAACAGTCAGTGTAGATGTAGTGGTGGTTGTGGTCCTCTGTTATACAGTCAGTGTAGATGTGGTGGTGGTTGTGGTCCTTTCTGATATAACAGTCAGTGTAGATGTAGTGGTGGTTGTGGTTGTGGTCCTCTCTGTTATAACAGTCAGTGTAGATGTAGTGGTGGTTGTGGTCCTCTTCTGTTATAACAGTCAGTGTAGATGTAGTGGTGGTTGTGGTCCCTTCTGTTATAACAGTCAGTGTAGATGTAGTGGTGGTGTGGTCCTCTCTGTTATAACAGTCAGTGTAGATGTAGTGGTGGTTGTGGTCCACTCTGTTATAACAGTCAGTGTAGATGTAGTGGTGGTTGTGGTTGTGGTCCTCTTCTGTTATAACAGTCAGTGTAGATGTAGTGGTGGTTGTGGTCCTCTGTTATAACAGTCAGTGTAGATGTAGTGGTGGTTGTGGTCCTCTCTGTTATAACAGTCAGTGTAGATGTAGTGGTGGTTGTGGTCCTCTCTGTTATATAACAGTCAGTGTAGATGTAGTGGTGGTTGGTCCCTCTCTGTTGTGGTCCTCTCTGTTATAACAGTCAGTGTAGATGTAGTGGTGGTTGTGGTCCTCTCTGTTATAACCTCTCTGTTATAACAGTCAGTGTAGATGTAGTGGTGGTTGTGGTCCTCTCTGTTATAACAGTCAGTGTAGATGTAGTGGTGGTTGTGGTCCTCTCTGTTATAACAGTCAGTGTAGATGTAGTGGTGGTTGTGGTCCTCTCTGTTATAACAGTCAGTGTAGATGTGGTGGTGGTTGTGGTCTCTCTGATATTACAGTCAGTGTAGATGTAGTGGTGGTTGTGGTTGTGGTCCTCTCTGTTATAACAGTCAGTGTAGATGTGGTGGTGGTTGTGGTCCTCTCTGTTATAACAGTCAGTGTAGATGTGGTGGTGGTTGTGGTCCTCTCTGTTATAACAGTCAGTGTAGATGTAGTGGTGGTTGTGGTCCTCTCTCTGTTATAACAGTCAGTGTAGATGTGGTGGTGGTTGTGGTCCTCTCTGTTATAACAGTCAGTGTAGATGTAGTGGTGGTTGTGGTTGTGGTCCTCTCTGTTATAACAGTCAGTGTAGATGTAGTGGTGGTTGTGGTCCTCTCTGTTATAACAGTCAGTGTAGATGTAGTGGTGGTTGTGGTCCTCTCTGTTATAACAGTCAGTGTAGATGTAGTGGTGGTTGTGGTCCTCTCTGTTATAACAGTCAGTGTAGATGTGGTGGTGGTTGTGGTCCTCTCTGTTATAACAGTCAGTGTAGATGTAGTGGTGGTTGTGGTTGTGGTCCTCTCTGTTATAACAGTCAGTGTAGATGTAGTGGTGGTTGTGGTCCTCTCTGTTATAACAGTCAGTGTAGATGTGGTGGGTGGTTGTGGTCCTCTCTGATATAACAGTCAGTGTAGATGTAGTGGTGGTTGTGGTCCTCTCTGTTATAACAGTCAGTGTAGATGTAGTGGTGGTTGTGGTCCTCTCTGTTATAACAGTCAGTGTAGATGTAGTGGTGGTTGTGGTCCTCTCTGTTATAACAGTCAGTGTAGATGTAGTGGTGGTTGTGGTCCTCTCTGTTATAACAGTCAGTGTAGATGTAGTGGTTGTTGAGGTCCTCTCTGTTATAACAGTCAGTGTAGATGTAGTGGTGGTTGTGGTCCTCTCTGTTATAACAGTCAGTGTAGATGTAGTGGTGGTTGTGGTCCTCTCTGTTATAACAGTCAGTGTAGATGTGGTGGTGGTTGTGGTTGTGGTCCACTCTGTTATAACAGTCATGTAGATGTAGTGGTGGTTGTGGTCCTCTTCTGTTATAACAGTCAGTGTAGATGTAGTGGTGGTTGTGGTCCTCTGTTATAACAGTCAGTGTAGATGTAGTGGTGGTTGTGGTCCTCTCTGTTATAACAGTCAGTGTAGATGTAGTGGTGGTTGTGGTCCTCTCTGTTATAACAGTCAGTGTAGATGTAGTGGTGGTTGTGGTTGTGGTCCTCTCTGTTATAACAGTCAGTGTAGATGTAGTGGTGGTTGTGGTCCTCTGTTATAACAGTCAGTGTAGATGTGGTGGTGGTTGTGGTCCTCTCTGATATAACAGTCAGTGTAGATGTAGTGGTGGTTGTGGTTGTGGTCCTCTCTGTTATAACAGTCAGTGTAGATGTGGTGGTGGTTGTGGTCCTCTCTGTTATAACAGTCAGTGTAGATGTGGTGGTGGTTGAGGTCCTCTCTGTTATAACAGTCAGTGTAGATGTAGTGGTGGTTGTGGTCCTCTCTGTTATAACAGTCAGTGTAGATGTGGTGGTGGTTGTGGTCCTCTCTGATATAACAGTCAGTGTAGATGTAGTGGTGGTTGTGGTTGTGGTCCTCTCTGTTATAACAGTCAGTGTAGATGTAGTGGTGGTTGTGGTCCTCTCTGTTATAACAGTCAGTGTAGATGTAGTGGTGGTTGTGGTCCTCTCTGTTATAACAGTCAGTGTAGATGTAGTGGTGGTTTGTGGTCCTCTCTGTTATAACAGTCAGTGTAGATGTAGTGGTGGTTGTGGTCCTCTCTGTTATAACAGTCAGTGTAGATGTAGTGGTGGTTGTGGTTGTGGTCTCTCTGTTATAACAGTCAGTGTAGATGTAGTGGTGGTTGTGGTCCTCTCTGTTATAACAGTCAGTGTAGATGTAGTGGTGGTTGTGGTCCTCTCTGTTATAACAGTCAGTGTAGATGTAGTGGTGGTTGTGGTCCCTCTGTTATAACAGTCAGTGTAGATGTAGTGGTGGTTGTGGTCCTCTGTTATAACAGTCAGTGTAGATGTAGTGGTGGTTGTGGTCCTCTCTGTTATAACAGTCAGTGTAGATGTAGTGGTGGTTGTGGTCCTCTGTTATAACAGTCAGTGTAGATGTAGTGGTGGTTGAGGTCCTCTCTGTTATAACAGTCAGTGTAGATGTAGTGGTGGTTGTGGTCCTCTCTGTTATAACAGTCAGTGTAGATGTAGTGGTGGTTGTGGTCCTCTCTGTTATAACAGTCAGTGTAGATGTGGTGGTGGTTGTGGTTGTGGTCCACTCTGTTATAACAGTCAGTGTAGATGTAGTGGTGGTTGTGGTCCTCTCTGTTATAACAGTCAGTGTAGATGTAGTGGTGGTTGTGGTCCTCTCTGTTATAACAGTCAGTGTAGATGTAGTGGTGGATTTGTGGTCCTCTCTGTTATAACAGTCAGTGTAGATGTAGTGGTGGTTGTGGTCCTCTCTGTTATAACAGTCAGTGTAGATGTAGTGGTGGTTGTGGTCCTCTCTGTTATAACAGTCAGTGTAGATGTAGTGGTGGTTGTGGTCCTCTCTGTTATAACAGTCAGTGTAGATGTAGTGGTGGTTATGGTCCTCTCTGTTATAACAGTCAGTGTAGATGTGGTGGTGGTTGTGGTCCTCTCTGTTATAACAGTCAGTGTAGATGTAGTGGTGGTTGTGGTCCTCTCTGTTATAACAGTCAGTGTAGATGTAGTGGTGGTTGTGGTCCTCTCTGTTATAACAGTCAGTGTAGATGTAGTGGTGGTTGTGGTCCTCTCTGTTATAACAGTCAGTGTAGATGTAGTGGTGGTTGTGGTCCTCTCTGTTATAACAGTCAGTGTAGATGTAGTGGTGGTTGTGGGTCCTCTCTGTTATAACAGTCAGTGTAGATGTAGTGGTGGTTGTGGTCCTCTGTTATAACTGTTAGATGTGGTGTTGGTTGAATAACAGTCAGTGTAGATGTAGTGGTTATTGGTCCTCTCTGTTATAACAGTCAGTGTAGATGTAGTGGTGGTTGTGGTCCTCTCTGTTACCAACAGTCAGTGTAGATGTAGTGGTGGTTGTGGTCCTCTCTGTTATAACAGTCAGTGTAGATGTAGTGGTGGTGGTTGTGGTCCTCTCTGTTATAACAGTCAGTGTAGATGTAGTGGTGGTGGTTGTGGTCCTCTCTGTTATAACAGTCAGTGTAGATGTAGTGGTGGTTGTGGTCCTCTCTGTTATAACAGTCAGTGTAGATGTAGTGGTGGTTGTGGTCCTCTCTGTTATAACAGTCAGTGTAGATGTAGTGGTGGTTGTGGTCCTCTCTGTTATAACAGTCAGTGTAGATGTGGTGGTGGTTGTGGTCCTCTGTTATAACAGTCAGTGTAGATGTAGTGGTGGTTGTGGTCCTCTCTGGTATAACAGTCAGTGTAGATGTAGTGGTGGTTGTGGTCCTCTCTGTTATAACAGTCAGTGTAGATGTAGTGGTGGTTGTGGTCCTCTCTGTTATAACAGTCAGTGTAGATGTAGTGGTGGTTGTGGTCCTCTCTTGTTATAACAGTCAGTGTAGATGTAGTGGTGGTTGTGGTCCTCTGTTAACAGTCAGTGTAGATGTGGTGGTGGTTGAGGTCCTCTCTGTTATAACAGTCAGTGTAGATGTAGTGGTGGTTGTGGTCTCCTTTATAACAGTCAGTATATTGTAGATGTAGTGGTGGTTGTGGTCCAGTTATAACAGATGTAGTGGTGGTTGTATCCTTCTGTTATAACAGTCAGTGTAGACGTAGTGGTGGTTGTGGTCCTCTCTGTTATAACAGTCAGTGCAGATGGTGGTGTGCTGCAAGTCCTCTGTTATAAATATCCATGGAGTGGTGGTGGTTGTAGTCCTCTCACAGGCAGTCAGTGTAGATGTAGTGGTGGTTGTGGTCCTCTGTTATACAGCCAGTGTAGATGTAGTGGTGGTTATCCCTTCACATAAGAATATGATGGTGGTTGTGGTCCTCTCTGTTATAACAGTCAGTGTAGATGTGGTGGTGGTTGAGGTCCTTCTGTGAGAATAAATGCAGATGTAGTGGTGGTTGTGGTCCTCTCTGTTATAACAGTCAGTGTAGATGTAGTGGTGGTTGTGGTCCTCTCTGTTATAACAGTCAGTGTAGATGGTGTGGTTGGAACTTTCTGTTAATAACAAATGTGTGATGTAGTGGTGGTTGTGGTCCTCTCTGTTATAACAGTCAGTGTAGATGTAGTGGTGGTTGTGGTCCTCTCTGTTATAACAGTCAGTGTAGATGTAGTGGTGGTTGTGGTCCTCTCTGTTATAACAGTCAGTGTAGATGTAGTGGTGGTTGTGGTCCTCTCTGTTATAACAGTCAGTGTAGATGTAGTGGTGGTTGTGGTCCTCTCTGTTATAACAGTCAGTGTAGATGTAGTGGTGGTTGTGGTCCTCTCTGTTATAACAGTCAGTGTAGATGTAGTGGTGGTTGTGGTCCTCTCTGTTATAACAGTCAGTGTAGATGTAGTGGTGGTTGTGGTCCTCTCTGTTATAACAGTCAGTGTAGATGTAGTGGTGGTTGTGGTCCTCTCTGTTATAACAGTCAGTGTAGATGTAGTGGTGGTTGTGGTCCTCTCTGTTATAACAGTCAGTGTAGATGTAGTGGTGGTTGTGGTCCTCTCTGTTATAACAGTCAGTGTAGATGTAG
>NW_027014803.1:0-12749 GCF_036934945.1 Oncorhynchus masou masou | reverse complement strand
CGTAGTGATGGTAGCCTATCAGTAGTGATGGTAGCCTATCCGTAGTGATGGTAGCCTATCTGTAGTGATGGTAGCCTATCCGTAGTGACGGTAGCCTATCGTAGTGATGGCAGCCTATCGTAGTGATGGTAGCCTATCCGTGTCTAGTAGCCTATCCTGGTGATGGTAGCCTATCGTAGTGATGGTAGCCTATCGTAGTGATGGTAGCCTATCCGTAGTGATGGTACCCTATCCGTGAGTGATGGTAGCCTATCGGAGTGATGGTAGCCTATCCGTAGTGATGGTAGCCTATCGTAGTGATGGTAGCCTATCCGTGAGTGATGGTAGCCTATCCGTAGTGACGGTAGCCTATCCGTGAGTGATGGTAGCCTATCCGTAGTGATGGTAGCCTATCCGTAGGTGATGGTAGCCTATCGTAGTGATGGTAGCCTATCCGTAGAGACGGTAGCCTATCCGTAGTGATGGTAGCCTATCTGTAGTTATGGTAGCCTATCCGCAGTGATGGTAGCCTATCCGTAGTGATGGTAGCCTATCCGTAGTGACGGTAGCCTATCCGTAGTGATGGTAGCCTATCCGTAATGATGGTAGCCTATCCGTAGTGATGGTAGCCTATCCGTAGTGATGGTAGCCTATCCGTTCAGCATGTAGCTACCAAGCAAAGCAAACAACTTGTGAAAGTTAGCTGAGTTAGCCAAATTGATGTGATATATCATTAGCTACTTGTCATTAGCTGTTTAGTTATTTAGACAAATTGACCTGATATGTCATTAGCTATATGTCATTAGCTGTTTAGCTATTTAGCCAAATTGATGTGATATGTCATTAGCATATGTTTAGCTATTTAGCCAAATTGATGTGATTTGTCATTAGCTATATGTCATTAGCTGTTTAGCTATTTAGCCAAATTGACTGTGATATGTCATTAGCTATATGTCATTAGCTGTTTAGCTATTTAGCCAAATTGAACTGATATGTCATTAGCTATATGTCATTAGCTGTTTAGCTATTTAGCCAAATTGACCTGATATGTCATTAGCTGTTTAGCTATTTAGCCAAATTGATGTGATATGTCATTAGCTATATGTCATTAGTTGTTTAGCTATTTAGCCAAATTGAACTGATATGTCATTAGCTATATGTCATTAGCTGTTTAGCTATTTAGCCAAATTGACCTGATATGTCATTAGCTATATGTCATTAGCTGTTTAGCTATTTAGCCAAATTGACCTGATATGTCATTAGCTATATGTCATTAGCTGTTTAGCTATTTAGCCAAATTGACCTGATATGTCATTAGCTATATGTCATTAGCTGTTTAGCTATTTAGCCAAATTGACCTGTTATGTCATTAGCTATATGTCATTAGCTGTTTAGCTATTTAGCCAAATTGACCTGATATGTCATTAGCTATATGTCATTAGCTGTTTAGCTATTTAGCCAAATTGACCTGATATGTCATTAGCTATATGTCATTAGCTGTTTAGCTATTAAGCCAAATTGACCTGATATGTCATTAGCTATATGTCATTAGCTGTTTAGCTATTAAGCCAAATTGACCTGATATGTCATTAGCTATATGTCATTAGCTGTTTAGCCAATTGGACGTAGTCCAACAGTCAATGTCTTTCTGTACTGTATACAGTCGCTTTCGCACCAATCGTAATTACAGTGTCTCTTCTAAAAGTAAACTCCGCTTCTTTCTCCAAATTGGGTGTTACAGACTGACTTTAAAACGGATAAAATGTAGATTTTTTGTTTTCACTGGCTTACAGACATTAAGCCATAATGTCGAAGTGGAATGATGTTTTTCAATTTTTTTACAAATTAAGTCAATTCAACACCTTTGTTATCACAAGCCTAAAGGACTACCTCATCTCTGTACCCCACACATACGATTATCTTTAAAGTCGTTCAGTCGAGCAGCGACTTTAAAACACAGATTCAACTACAAAGACCAGGGAGCTTTTCCAATGCCTCACAAAGAGGGGCACCTATTGGTTGCCAGAGTGGAAGGAAACCGCTCAAGGATTTCACCATAAGACCAATGGTGACTTTAAAACAGTTACAGAGTTTAATGTCTGTGATAGGAGAAAACTGAGGATGGATCAACAACAAGACTAACCTAAGTGACATAGTGAAAAAAAGCCTGTACAGAATACAAATATTCCAAAACATGCATCCTGTTGGCAACAAGGCACTAAAGTAAAACTCTTGAAAATGTGGCAACGCAATTAACTTTTGTCCTGAACACAAAGTTTTATGTTTGAGGCAAATCGAACTCCACAGATTACTGAGTGAACTCCATATTTTCAAGCACAGTGGTGGCTGCATCATGTTAAGGGTATGCTTGTAATCATCAAAAGATTGGGGAGTTTTTCAGGATAAACAATTTACGGAATGGAGCTAAGAACAGGCAAAATACTAGAGGAAAACCTGGTTCAGTCTGCTTTCCTCCAGACACTGGGAGATGAATTCACCTGTAAAGGACAATAAGCAGGACAATAAGCTAAAACACAAGGACACATCTACACTGAAGACATGGAATGTTCCTGAGTGGCCGAGTTACAATTTTGACTTAAATCTATGGCAATCATCTGAAAATTGTTGTCTAGCAATGATCAATAACCAATTTGACAGAGCAAAAGAAGAAGAATTTTGAAAATAAGAATGGGCAAATGTTGCACAATCCAGGTGTGGAAAGCTGTTAGAGACGTACCCAGAAAGACTCTAATCTAAGCTCTCAGAGACTAACAGCCAATTCATGCCTCATCGAAAATGTGGTCTGAGTATGTGGTATGATGCAATTGCGGAGCCTCTCGGAGGAACGCAGATTTAAAAAATTTTTTTACAAAATATTGGTCACATACACATATTTAGCAGATGTTATTGCAGAAGTAGAGAAAATGCTTGTGTTCCTAGCTCCAACAGTACAGTCGTATCTAATAATTCACAACAATGCACACATCTAAAGGTGAAATAACGGCATTAAGAAATATCTAAATATTAGGACAAGCAATGCTAGAGAGGCATTGACTAAATACAGTAGAATAGAATAAAGTATATACATATGAGATGAGTAAAGTGGTATGTAAACATAATTCAAGTGACTTGTGTTCCATTATTTAAGTGGCCAGTGATTCTATGTCCACGTCTTTTACTCTACTGCTACTCTCTGCTCATCATATATGCATAGTCACTTCAACCATATCTACATGTACATACTTCCTGAATCAGCCCGACTAACCGGTGTCTGTATAGTAGCCACACTACTGTATATAGCCTCTCTACTGTTATAGCCTCTCTACTGTATATAGCCTCTCTACTGTATATAGCCTTGCTACTGTATATAGCCCCTCTACTGTTATAGCCTCTCATACTGTATATAGCCTCTCTACTGTTATAGCCTCTCTACTGTATATAGCCCCTCTACTGTATATAGCCTCTCTACTGTATATAGCCTCTCTACTGTTATAGCCTCTCTACTGTATATAGCCTCTCTACTGTATATAGCCCCTCTACTGCATATAGCCTCTCTACTGTATATAGCCTCTCTACTGTATATAGCCTTGCTACTGTATATAGCCTCTCTACTGTACATAGCTTCTCTACATGTATATAGCCCCTCTACTGTATATAGCCTCTCTACTGTATATAGCCTTGCTACTGTATATAGCCTCTCTACTGTACATAGCTTCTCTACTGTATATAGCCCTCTACTGTATATAGCCTCTCTACTGTATATAGCCTTGCTACTGTATATAGCCCCTCTACTGTATATAGCCTCTCTACTGTATATAGCCTCTCTACTGTATATAGCCTCTCTACTGTATATAGCCTTGCTACTGTATATAGCCTCTCTACTGTACATAGCTTCTCTACTGTATATAGCCTCTCTACTGTATATAGCCTCTCTACTGTATATAGCCTTGCTACTGTATATAGCCCCTCTACTGCATATAGCCTCTCTACTGTATATAGCCTCTCTACTGTATATAGCCTCTGCTACTGTATATAGCCTCTCTACTGTATATAGCCTTGCTACTGTATATAGCCTCTCTACTGTATATAGCCTCTCTACTGTATATAGCTTCTCTACTGTATATAGCCCCTCTACTGTATATATGCCTTGCTACTGTATATAGCCTCTCTACTGTATATAGCCTCTCTACTGTATATCTCTTCTCTACTGTATATAGCCCCTCTACTGTATATAGCCTTCCTACTGTATATAGCCTCTCTACTGTATATAGCCTTGCTACTGTATATAGCCTCTCTACTGTATATAGCCTCTCTACTGTATATAGCCTTGCTACTGTATATAGCCTTGCTACTGTATATAGCCTCTCTACTGTATATAGCCTTGCTACTGTATATAGCCTCTCTACTGTATATAGCCTTGCTACTGTATATAGCCTCTCTACTGTATATAGCCTTGCTACTGTATATAGCCTCTGCTACTGCTATGTATATAGCATCTCTACTGTATATAGCCTTGCTACTGTATATAGCCTCTCTACTGTATATAGCCTCTGCTACTGTATATAGCCTCTCTACTGTATATAGCCTTGCTACTGTATATAGCCTCTCTACTGTATATAGCCTTGCTACTGTATATAGCCTCTCTACTGTATATAGCCTTGCTACTGTATATAGCCCCTCTACTGTATGTATATAGCCTTGCTACTGTATATAGCATCTCTACTGTATATAGCCTTGCTACTGTATATAGCCTCTCTACTGTATATAGCCTTGCTACTGTATATAGCCCCTCTACTGTATGTATATAGCCTGGCTACAGTTATTTTTTCACTGTCGTTTTACTTTTGTTTTTATTTCTTTAGTTACCTATTGTTCACCTGATACCATTTTTTCACGATGGGTTCGGGTAAGCATTTCACTGTAAGGTCTACAACTGTTGTATTCAGCATTTCACCTGTGTAAGGTCTACAACTGTTGTATTCAGCACACTGTGTGACAAATGTAAACTTTGATTTGATTTGATAGGTATATGGGGCAGCAGCCTCCAGGTGACTGTTTGTGATCACCGGGTAGAAAGCCGACTAAGCGATGGCTGTTTAGCAGACGGATGGCCTTGAGGAAAGAAGCTGTTTCTCACTCTTTAAAGCTGTTTGTCTTTTAATGCAACTCGCCTTCTGGATAGCGGGGTGAACAGACAGTGGCTCGTGTGGTCTATGTCTTTGATGACCGTTTTGGCCTTCCTGTAAAGAGTGGGTGCTGTTGGTGTCCTGGAGGCCAGACAGCCCCTGTTGATGCGTTAGGCAGACCGTACCACCCTCTGGAGAGCCATGTGATTGCGAATTGCATTGCTGTTTTCGGGAGGTGATACAACTTAACAGGATACTCTCAAGTGCATCTGTAGAGGTTTCTAAGGGTCTTAGGGACAAGCCAAATTTCTTCAGCATCCTGGTTGAAAAGGCTCTATTACCTTCTTCACCACACTACTGCACCAGGGTCCTTGCCTCTAACCTTTAGACTGTCTTGTCTTTGTTGGTAATTAAGCCTACTACTATTTTGTCATCATCAAATTTGACATTTCAAACTTGATGATTGAATTGGAGAGGGGTGTGTGGACACGCAGTCATGGGTGAACAGGGAATAAAGGAAGGGCTGAGCATACCCTTGTGATCTAAATGACTATCACCGTAGCACACACGTCTGTCGTCATGAAGTGCTTTGAGAGGCTAGTTTTGGATTGTATCACCTCTACCTTACCTGACACCCTAAGAGCCACTTTAATTTGCTTACTGCCCCAATAGATCCACAGACTGTGTAATCGCCATCGCACTGCACACTGCCTCATCCCATCTGGACCCATTGGAATACCTACGTAAAAATGCTGTTCATTGACTATGGATCAGCCTTCAACACCATAACACCCTCCAAATTCATCATTAATCTTGAAGCATACTTCCCCGCCATTCTTCTTCCTGCAGAGTTATTATTCTGTGCAATGAACTGAGAACCCAGCTGGCTGTATTGACGGGGACAGTATATCTCAAGAGGCCATGATTCCATGAAACAGAGTATGTTACAGTCCCTTATGTCTCCCTGGAAGGAGATCCTCGCCATGAGCTCATCTATTTTATTGTCCAGAGACTGAACATTAGCAAGTTATAAACTCTGAAGTGGTGGATGATGTGCCCGCCTCTTGAGTCGGACTAGAAGTCCACTCCGAATACCTCTTCTCCACTGGCCGTGACTTGGAGCAGCCTTTGGAAGAGGTGTATATGCCCCTGGGAGGTACACTACGATTGATCCAATTCGGGAGGTAATATTCCTGGTCGTAATGCTGTATGTAGTAACACAAAAAAAATACGATCTTAACTTACCCCAATGTACAGTGCCTTGCAAAAGTATTCACCCCTTGGCGTTTTTCTAATTTGTTGCATTACAACCCGTATTTTTTTTAAATTGATTTTTATTTCGATTTCATGTAATGGATATACAAAATAAGACAAATTGGTGGGGTGAAATAAAAAAAATAAAAAATGTTTTAAATACTTGTTTCAAAGAATTCTAAAAATGTAAAGGAAAAGTGGTGCGTATGTATTCACCCCCTTTGCTATGAAGCCCTAAATAAGATCTGCTAATAATAATTACCTTCAGAAGTGTTGAAGGAATTTAATTCCTCTGTTTTAATTCCCAATTTAAATTAAACACTCTGTCAATTCATAAGGATTTGTAAGACCCTTATTTATAAGAATGGACAGAGTCCCGGTCTTAAAGTCAAGTAACAGCCTTTATTCAAGAAAGTACTGAGTTCATACATTTTACCACAGGTTATAAACTGAAAATGACGTCAGCGTTTTCTAAATGTTCCGTCTCTTCTTGACACTGGTAGAAAGGCCCTATAGCTCTCAAGCCTTCACTCCTCGCCTAAAGCCAAGGTCAGTCACTGTAGATAGCATTCTAGACAGTCTGGAGATAGTCCGTCCTGCATCTGGAGATAGTTCATTCATTTGTACAAAGGAACAGACCGTCATTGTACTAAACTCTGGGGCGCTATTTCATTTCCAGAGGCTACCGGAGACCTGGAACTCCGTGGGTCGTGCGCGCTGGGACCACAGATTAGGGTGGCCGCGGCCGCACGCAGTGTGGAGCGTTGTATGGTCTGTGCAGAGAGGAGAACAGGGATAGATAGACACATAGTTGACAGGCTACAGAAGAGGCTACGCTAATGCAAGGAGATTGGAATGACAAGTGGACTACACGTCTCGAATGTTCCACGAAAGTTAAGCTTACGTACTTCCAAGAATCTTATTGACTAAAAATGATTGAAATGATGCCGTACTGCTGGAGTAGGCTAGCTGGCAGTGGCTGCATTGTTGACTTTGTAGGCTAGCTGGCAGTGGCTGCGATGTTAGCACTACATAATCAAGTCGTTCCGTCGGAAGTGTAATAGTTTCTACAGTGCTGCTATTCGGGGGCTGGCTAGCTAGCAGTGTTGATTGCGTTACGTTACGTTAAAACGACAATAGCTGGCTAGCTAACTTAGAAAATGCTCTAGACTACACAATTGTCTTAGATACAAAGGCGGCTGTAGCTAGCTAGCTACGATCAAACAAATCAAGCCGTTGTACTGTAATAGTTTCTACAGTGCTGCTGTTAGGGGTAAAACTGGCTAGCTAGCAGTGTTGATTGCGTTACGTTACGTTAAAAGAACGACAATAGCTGGAAGCTAACCTAGAAAATCGCTCTAGACTACACGAATTGTCTTAGATACAAAGACGGCTATGTAGCTAGCTTGGAACACCGCTATATATTCCTAATAATTATTCCTAATATATGTTCCTAACATCGCTATATATTCTAATAAATGTAAAAACAGCTATAATAAACATGTATAAAAGTGCTGTTCCACATCAATTGCCAAAGTGAAATGGGCCTGCCTCAAAATAGGCTATTTGGGTAGACCATGCCTTCCCAAAGAAACAGGCCCTCACTCACAATGGCTAGCTAACGTGTACTTTAGCCATTTTATTACATCGCTATATATTCCTAATAAAATGTAAAAACAGCTATAATAAACATGTATAAAAAGTGCTGTTCCACATCAATTCGTAAAGTGAAATGGGCCTGCCTCAAAATAGGCTATTAGGCTACCATGCGTTCTCAAAGAAATAGGCCCTCACTCACAATGGCTAGCTAACGTGTACTTTAGCCATTTTTGCAAATAAAATGAAAAAACAATCACTAATAATATTTATATAAAAGTCAAACAACGGCATTAGCATGAGAGCAACTTACCAGTCCAAAACGATGTCCTCTCCGTTCAAAAAAAGTCCTCAGTTTCAGAATCGAAGCTATGGGAGCTGATGGAGTCTTCAATCTCTGCCAAATCTGTCTCACTATCCCGGTCAATCTCTTCCAAAATCATTTCTACATTCGTGTATCTAGTCTTAGAGGTGACTTTCTTTGACTTATTTGCCATTTTATTCGCGAAATAAATTGTTGAAGTAGCAAATTACTTGAAAAACGTCTGTGCGTAATTAGAATCACTCCTTCACGGTTCAATTGGCAATGGCGAAAGAACGATCTTTACGCCTGCATCCAGTGTATAGGTTTGTCTTACAACAATGAATCATGGGATATTTCCAGTTACATCTGCTCATTGGCTATCTACCCAGCTAGATTTCAAGAAGATCAGTGTCATTGGGTTAAAATAGAGTCAATCAACGAGACAGTGGTCATATAATTGCTGCGCAATGGGCTCCTTCGTGTTGTCTTCCAATCGGTATTACCTTATCAATAGGTCCCGCAAAATGGCCCATCAGGGTTCATTGTCTTCCCTAACAAAGAGTTGATTTCAAGTAAACCCAAACATGACTGGATAGAGAGGGAAAAAGACGAGGAAAAGAGAGTCTCTTTACGTTGGACGTTACTTGAAAATTGTATGACAGGAAATTCAACGCGATAAGCGGTCACAAAATGTTTCGTGTTAGGCTATAAAAATGGATTTAACCGAACAAATGACCATTCATTGTGTAACAATGAGCCTTGGAGATTGCAACCCAGAGCAAGATTTTCAAAGGCAAGCGATTTATTTCAATACAATCTGTGACTTTGTTATGCAAGTGCTGGTTGAATAAGTAGTTTGATATGGGGGTCTATGCTCAGATAATCGCATCTTATTCTTTTGCAATAAATTATTTTTAAATATGACAACGCAGGTGGATTAGCAAGATTCTAGGCTTTTGAAGCATGTGAGACACTTGTATTTTCATGAATGTTTAATATGACTATTTGTGGCGAACACCGTATGTTGTTGAATTCAATCCCGTATCCGGGATCGGTAGTTAAGAGGTTAACGATCCTTAACGATATCATGACCACCGATGAAAGGAACATTACTGTGCAGCCATATTCATCGACCTGGCCAAGGCTTTCGACTCTGTAAATCACCACATTCTTATCTGCAGACTTAACCTGTTGAAACACTAGGGGCGCAATTTCATTTTTGGATGAAAAACGTTCCCGTTTTAAACAAATCTTTTTGTCTAAAAAGTCTCGACTATGCATATAATTGATAGCTTTGGACAGAAAACACTCTGAATTTTCCAGAACTGCAAAGATATTGTCTGTGAGTGCCCTAGAACCAGGAGCTACAGGCAAAACCAAGATGAAAGCAGCAGCCAGGAAATGGCAGGATTATTGAGGCTCTGTTTTCCATTGTCTCCTTATATGGCTGTGAATGCGACAGGAATGAGCCTGCCCTATCTATCGTTTCCCCAAGGTGTCTGCAGCATTGTGATGTATTTGTAGGCATATCATTGGAAGATTGACCATAAGAGACTACATTTCCAGGTGTCCGCCCGGTGTCCTCCGTTGAAATTGGTGCGTCATTTTCAGCTGCTGGTATTTTTCCATGGGATTCTGAGGGGAAAGCAGGCTTCCACAAAGCGGCATATCAATGAAGAGATATGGGAAAAAACACCTTGAGAAGTTGATTCTAAACAACGTTTGCCATGTTTAGACCGATATTATGGAGTTAATTTAAGAAAAAGTTTGACGTTTTGGTGACTGAATTTTCGGTTTGTTTGTGTAAAATGTGATGTACAAAACGGAGCGATTTCTCCTACACAAAAGGTGGCTTCAGGAAAAACTGAACATTTGCTATGTAACTGAGAGTCTCCTCCATTGAAAACATCAGAAGTTCTTCCAAAGGTAAATGATTTTATTTATTTGGTTATCTGGTTTTTGTGAAATGTTACGTGCTAAATGCTACGCAAAATGCTAAGCTAGCTTGCAATACTCTTACACAAATGCTTGATTTGCTATGGTTTCAAAAACATATTTTGAAAATCTGAGATGACAGTGTTGTTAAGAAAAGGCTAAGCTTGAGAGCTAGCACATTCATTTCATTTCATTTGCGATTTTCATAAATAGTTAACGTTACGTTATGCTAATGAGCTTGAGGCTATAACTGGATACAGGTTTTTTTCATAGCCAAACGTGAACAAAACGAGCGATTTGTCCTACACAAATAATATTTTTGAAAAACTGAACATTTGCTATCTAACTGAGAGTCTCCTCATTGAAAAACATCTGAAGTTCTTCAAAAGGTAAATGATTTTATTTGAATGATTTTCTTGTTTTTGTGAAAATGTTGTGGCTGAATTCTAGGCTTATAGCTATGCTAGCTATCAATACCTAACACAAATGCTTGTTTAGCTATGGTTGAAAAGCATATTTTGAAAATCTGAGATGACAGTGTTGTTAACGAAAGTCTAAGCTTGAAAAGCAAATATATTTAATTTCCATTTCATTGCGATTTTCATGAATAGTTAACGTTGCGTTATACTAATGAGGTTGAAATAAATAGAATCCCGGATCCGAGTTGCTCGACGCAAGAAGTTAACAAAAGTCTAAGCTTGAGAGCAAATATATTTATTTCATTTCATTTGTGATTTTCATGAATAGTTAACGTTGTGTTATGCTAATGAGCTTGAGGCTATAAATAGGATCCTGGATCCAGGATTGCTCGACACAAGAAGTTAACAAGAAGTCACATAATTAGTTAGATTGCACACAGGTGGACTTTATTTAAGTGTCACATGACACTTGTTGGAGTCAACAGAAATCAGAATTAACATTATAAATATTCCCTTACCTTTGATGATCTACATCAGAATGCACTCCCAGGAATCTTAGTTCAACAATAAATGTTTGATTTGTTCAATAATGTCCATTATTTATGTCCAAGTAGCAACTTTTTGTTAGGGGGTTTAGTACACAAATCCAAGCGCTCGTGCAGGTCCAGCCGAACGTCGGACAAAAACTTCAAAAAGTTATAATACAGGTCATAGAAACATTTCAAACTAATTAATGAATCAATCTTCAGGAGTTTTTTTAATCATAAATCTTCAATAACGTTCCAACCGGAGAATTCCGTTGTCTGTAGTAAAGCCATGGAACACAGGTCGCTGTCATGTGAAATGCGCGTGACCAGGACCTGGCTCTCTGCCAGACCACTGACTTAAAGACACTGTAAACAGTAGTACTATTGAAAAAGGTATAATATGTATGTTAGTTGGAGAAAAAAAGTATACACTTTACCATAATTTTTAGGCAACTTAACCATGTTTCTAACTTGCAAACACTATTTTCTAGCTAGGGATTCACCCCCCCCTTAAATGATTTAGATGCACTATTGTAAAGTGGCTGTTCCACTGGATGTCATTAGGTGAATTCACCAATTTGTAAGTCGCCTCTGGATAAGAGCTGCCTGCTCAAATGACTTAAATGTAAAATGTAAATGTAATGAAAGTCCGTGTTGCCCAGCAACAGCCCCAAAACATCATTGCTCTAGAGGAGATCTGCATGGAGGAATGGGCCAACATACCAGCAACAGTGTGTGAAATCCTTGTGAAAACTTACAGAAAACTTACAGAAAACGTCTGTCATTGCCAACAAGGGTATATAACAAAGTATTGAGATAAACTTTTGTTATTGACCAAATACTTATTTTCCACCATAATTTGCAAATTACATTCATTAAAAAATCCTACCATGTGATTTTCTGGATTATCTTTCTCATTTTGCCTGTCATAGTTGAAGTGTACCTATGATGAAAATTACAGGTCTCTCTCATCTTTTAAGTTGGAGATCTTGCACAATTGTGGCTGACTAAATACTTTTTTGCCCCACTGTATCTTTTATATCACTCAAAAAACAGATTAAAAAACAGATTAAATGGTGCCTAATATTGAAAGGCAAGAAGTGTACTCCAGCAGTCTTCTGCGTAGCAATGCATTGGAGTGAGTCTGCCGGTTGCCCCAGCCAGCCTGATCAGTGCTGTAGTAACCTAACCTAGTCTAACCTAGTTTAACCTAGTCTAACCTAGTCTAACCTAGTCTAACCTAGTCTATCCTGATCAGTGCTGTAGTATCCTAGTCTAACCTAGTCCTAGCCTACTCCAGTGCTGTAGTATCCCCCAGTCTAACCTAGTCTAACCTAGTCTAACCTAGTCTAACCCTAGTCTAACTTGATCAGTGCTGTAGTGTCCCAGTCTAGCCTAGTCTAACCTAAGTCTTTCCTAGTCTAGTCTGATCAGTGCTGTAGTAACCTAACCTAGTCTGACCTGGTCGGTGCTGTAGTACCTAACCTAGTCTAACCTAGTCTAACCTAGTCTAGCCTAGTCTAACCTGGGCCACAGCCTAGTCTAACCTGGTCTGGTCTGATCGGTGCTATACTAACCTAGTCTAGCCTGGTCTAGCCTAGTCTGAGTC